>NC_087377.1:2278823-2474277 GCF_963675165.1 Halichondria panicea
TAATTATGGGTATTCAGTGTTCATTGAGAGCTTTCAAATGACTACCACTTAACATGGTTCAGTAAACGTGATTCAAGGAAATTCTCCACTCATCCCCACATTCCACAGTCTTACACAGACAGACCACATTCACAAAATGCAAACCTTATTACATAAACATAAGTCAACCACTAGCTACAGTGTACACAGTGGGACCACACATAAAGAGGAATTTCGCCCCTTTTAGCCTTGTTTCCCAGTAAACATAATCATTGCTCAGATCCTCCCCCTTTTCAGAGAGGTGTCACATTCCACCCCTTTCACAGTACACAAAGCAATTTGGTAGAATGTCATTGAAAGGTCATAATTAGTGAAAGGTCACCTCCAATAGTACTGCCACATGTCCATCCATACATGCATGGATAAATAATTACACCATACTGTAGTTTAAAATACAATGACAAATGAAACCTCTCAGCCCATGCCAACTCAGCTAGCATATGGTTGCTCAATATTGACCTCCCTCCACCAAAGGTCTAATACATTGCTACAAGTCATCAACCATCTTTACCTGCACTTCCAGAGTTGAGCCAGCCTCCAGCTCATCAGTGTATGCATGGACTAACACACTAGAGCAATATCAGCAATCCCATCAAACTGCAATCTGAAGGTGTACTCCATGCAGTGTATAGTTGCCCTCATGCAGGGGTAGGCTGTAGAGTGGTCCCAGCTGGCAGTCCATCCACCAATATCACGTTGATACTGCCCTTGTCATGAGTACACCAGTACAGCCTCTGGACCATAGATGAGAGGAGGGAAGTTAGCTGTATAGGTAAAGTTGACATGCAGTTAGCAATTGCAATAAGTATATACCCAAGTGGACTAAGTGGTGGTTTTAGAGGGCAGTACCTTGACCTTGTAAAAGCCCTTATACCTGCACATACTCTTTCCTCAGATCAGGACATGAATTCTTGTGTACCATTGGGTACATTGCTAAACCTCACATGAACAATCTCCTATAACTGAGATAAGCTAATTGCAAACCACTGTACTATACACGTCAGTTAGTATACACGTACTTGTATTATAGCCCACAATAACTATACGTATCTTCACAGCCCAACACTGAGTATACACTCTACGTGTATGGAACACATAACGAACATGCAAGCCTCTTATCAAACTTTATATTTCTCACAAGTTATGATGCAGGATGATGCTGCCCACCCGGGGTACCTGTGTAGGGCTGAGGAATTGATAGACACAATAAAGACAATAGACTACCATCATGCATGCAGGTACACTACCACCCACTCCACTCATCACACACCACCCACTACATTAGTATGAGTACGCAATGGGGGACCATACATTACAACAAAGGGAGCTAGAGAGCTAGTCCATAGATAAAGTATCTGGGTCCACTCAATAAGACCTGACACTACTCACCCTAGCATTGTCCAGCTCCCTCTGCAGACTAGCCACCATATCCACCAACATTAATCAGGACTGCAATGCATGATCCTCCATCGTTCGCGCTCTAGCCTCGAGACCAGCCGTTTGTTATAAGGAAAGGTTGGTCTCGAGGCTACTCGCGCTCATGCCTGCCTTCTCTGATCTGAGGCTATGTGGTTAACAAGAAGCTGCAACTGAAGTGATCCCGTACCCAACAACAATGGTAAAGGGTCACTAAACTAGAAAGCTGAAATGAAATTTTGCCAAAAAAGTATAAAAATAGAAGGTGATGGTATATTATACATGTATGCACACACACACAGAACACAGAGCATTATAATAGTCAGTACTTATAGTCAACACAGAGTCAGTTCTTTACTTGACATTCTTGCATGCTTCTTTACTTGACATCAGTTCTTTATTCGTGCCTTTCAAGTAGCTCCAGTATCTGTATGAAAGCATGAGCACAGCACAATAAACTAGAGCCTTATAAGCAAAACATTGCAATAAAACACTGTGTGCAATGAAAATAGGGATCAGATTTATGAATATTCCAGTAATAATCTGTTTAAAAACATGAGTGCATGATTTAGGAGCCCTCAGGGCTAGTAGAACCATCAAGTACTTAGAATACTGTATACTATTATGGCATGGCACAACTGCATGACGAGCAAGCTCACAAAGTTAATAGTCAAAGGGATGATTCACTAGGTAACTCACTGGTATGCTCCACACAGGCCTTGTGAATGCTGCGAACTGCCTCTCCGTCCTCAATCTCTGAGGCAATTTCCACTAATCGACCGTAAGTAGCTGTTGAATTCAATGGATTGAATTGGAGAATATTTTTACTCTTCCACTTCTTTAGAGCAGCGAGGAATTTCCCTGGAATACCAACAAATGTGTGATCGATAGCACCAATCTCAGCATCACTGAGGCCCAGCCTGTGCTTGTATCTGTCATAGCCAGCAATCTCGGTAGACAACTGGAGAAGAGCATCATCCCAGCACTCACTACTCAACCGAGGGGCAGTCGCTGTCACTATCGTCTTATGTGGTTGAACTGTACAGATCAAAATACATTACATTATTTCCAATGACATTGCAACGGCACGTAGTACGTGGCAATACTCTGAAATGTACACCAAATACTTGATCACTGTCACATGAGACCCCATACACAATACAACTGTCAAGGCTATAATTGAAGATTGCTTCAATTTAGATTGCTATACTTGTACAATAATGATGTCGTGAATAATTATAGTGATCACATTAATTCCCAAGTTGTTCCCTTAATTAGCTTATTACCAGATTTAATTAATCTCACTTTTCATTGGCTAACTAGAGCTATGTGTATAGAGGACTTCTGCCAACCAACCTGAAATCCTCTGTACATGTATATGTAGAGAAGTACATTTGTATCCTCAAGCAAACTATAGTTTGGGCAGAATATTGGCAGTACATGGAATGCTGTGGTGAACCCATACAAATGTTATTATTGCTTTCACTTCATTTGAAATGCAAACCTTAATTATTAAAGTCACCACTAGCTATTTGCATTGTCCTAATACAAATCTATTTTGTAGCTCTTTATCAAAATAATTATGTGTTTAAATTAGCGATAAGTCAACCACTAGCTACAGTGCACACAGTGGGACCACACCATAGGCTCTGTACACTAGCTACAGTGCACACAGTGGGACCACACTATAGGCTCTGTACACTAGCTACAGTGCACACAGTGGGACCACACTATAGGCTCTGTACACTATAGCTACAGTGTACACAGTGGGACCACACTATAGGCTCTGTACACTAGCTACAGTGCACACAGTGAGACCACACTATAGGCTCTGTACACTAGTCTACAGTGCACACAGTGGGACCACACTATAGGCTCTGTACACCAGCTACAGTGCACACAGTGGGACCACACTATAGGCTCCGTACACCAGCTACAGTGCACACAGTGGGACCACACTATAGGCTCCGTACACCAGCTACAGTGCACACAGTGGGACCACACCATAGGCTCTGTACACTAGCTACAGTGCACACAGTGGGACCACACTATAGGCTCTGTACACTAGCTACAGTGCACACAGTGGGACCACACTATAGGCTCCGTACACCAGCTACAGTGCACACAGTGGGACCACACTATAGGCTCCGTACACTAGCTACAGTGCACACAGTGGGACCACACTATAGGCTCCGTACACTAGCTACAGTGCACACAGTGAGACCACACTATAGGCTCTGTACACTAGTCTACAGTGCACACAGTGGGACCACACTATAGGCTCTGTACACCAGCTACAGTGCACACAGTGGGACCACACTATAGGCTCTGTACACCAGCTACAGTGCACACAGTGGGACCACACTATAGGCTCTGTACACCAGCTACAGTGCACACAGTGGGACCACACTATAGGCTCTGTACACCAGCTACAGTGCACACAGTGGGACCACACTATAGGCTCTATACACCAGCTACAGTGCACACAGTGGGACCACACTATAGGCTCTGTACACTAGTCTACACACTGCATGTCAATTAGAGTAGCATTTCTGCAAACAAGGTGAAAATGGTTTTTAGTGGAACAGCTGTCTACCCCTGGGCCCATACACGCAGACATTCTACTTTCAAAGGACTATAGAATATTTGCATATACACAAATTGGAATTCCATGTAGTGGGACAAGACAACAGTCTGGCTAGGCTACCGATCAAAATTATCTCCGTAAAAATACAATTATTGGGGTCACAGATGTCACAGCTGAGTGGAGAGTGGAGTGGGAGGGCTAGCTGGATGAATGTGAGGGATGATGGGATCATTGTGACAGGGCAATGGACCGCTATTAAACCCTAGTTATCAGTCAACAGCTGGAGCTTTATTTCCTACAATGCATAGCGGGAAATTTTTGCTGGTGCAATTTGGCTCCAGAGCCCTCAGCAGAAAGTTACGTGGGTTCTAATATTCGCGGTTCAATGCCAGGAAACCACACCCACCAATAGCATTGCATGTGAAATACCGGTGCATGGGAGTTTATCCCAGTTTTAAATGCTCTGCCCTCGAAAAACGACGAAAATTTCCCGCTATACGGTACTTGTTATCAATACCCCATTTTTAATAATACATGTGCAATGTATGCTAGCTGTGACAGGGCAATGGACCGCTACTAAACCCCAGTGATCAGTCAACAGCTGGAGCTTAATTAATAATAATTATTATAATGAAGTTGATTGTTTCCCAGATGCTTGTTATCAATAATTATCCCGTCTTTGCTATATACAAAAGTACAGCTAGCATACATGTACATGTACATGTAGGTCCTAGGTGTGTTTTTTTACGTCAAAATCAGTACAGCTTAATTGCTTTTTTAGTATTTATTTGTATGCTAGCTGTACGTTTGGATCGACGTCAAATGATATTTCGGTCTCCCTTATTCCATTAAATAATATGTGAAAAATTGATTAACTATTATAGTGTGGGAAGTAGGGAGGAGGCACAGTGTACTATAATAATGCTTTTCTAACTCCCTAAAAATTCTATTCACAAATTTTGAGACAGTTTGCTCAATATAATCTCAAAAGCCCAATGCTATGTCAACAGTTTATAACAAGAGAGCACAGTTAGCATACAAACAGCGTCAAATACAACAAATACAAGTTTTGCTGTTTTGGATGCTTCCATTAGAGGGAGTGTTAGCAAACGTGCTGTACAAAGTTCATTCTAATCTTCACTGTCAGCTTTGAATCTGAGGCCTCAATTCACTTATTAGTTCTACTGCACGCTATAGCTGTACCTTAATTTGTAATTATTTCCCCCCCCCCACACACACACACACATACACAGCACACCCACACCCCACATACACACACCCCACACACACACACCCCACACAGCAGCCTGTACCTTTGGGTCAACGTTAATAATCTTTCTGTCTCGTTTATTCTTAAACAGCAGACCTGAGGCGTTGTCTGCAATCACCTGTGTGTGCGTGCGTGAGGGGTGTGTGTGTGCCTGTTATATCAAACAAATACAAACAAAGTGTCCGTGTACAATAATCATGTCAACTAATTATGTACGACGAGACCAAAGGGAGCAACTGTATAATTGAGTAGTGCTATGGCGCCCTACAGACTAGGAGGGCACTCACTAACTGTAGTGTTCCAAACACACGTTATAGGCTATCAAACTTTGCTGTGAAAATAAATTATGTTCTGAAAAAACACACACTTTAATTATTATAGCCCCACGCTTTCTTTTACAATTTGTGCTCGTTGATCTAAGTTATAGTTAGAACATGGGCATGAGGTATCTATGTGTTATAGTGTCCCAAAGCTCGAGGGCTTCTATTTAAACCTATTGGCTACTAGAAATGCACTAGCTTAGCAACAGTCAACCTATATAAACAGCCAACCTAGCAACTGCATCATTATTCTTTTGAAAACTAATATCTAAAGTTGCATGACATCTCTGTGTCTCTACTAAATCTGTGGTCTCTATTCAAGTCAACCCTGTTCCTCCACCTCAGTTTGATGGACAAAATTATAGTCCTAGCTCCACCCACAAAACGAAAACATCCAGCTCCTCCCCCAGTTTTGCAGCAAACAAGCCCAGCACACTTCCCAAGAAACGAGCGACTCGTACTACTCTCACAAAGCGAAAGGAAGACACCTATAAGCTATAATTTGCAGCAAACAAGCCCAGCAAACGAGCGGCTCCTACTCTTGAACAAAGCGAAAGGAACTTTAGGAGAAGAAGCCAAACCTAGAATCTCAGCACTTCCATACATCCAGCTCCTCCCCCATGCAGCCTTGCAGCAAAAAAGCACAGCACACTGCCCAAAAAACGAGCGTCTCCTACTGCTTTCGAACAAAGCCAAAAAAAGAAACTAGAGCTTCTCTCTTTCATTCTAGTTCTGTTATTATAATTACTAGACAAAGCATCTACATGTAGCTACAATAATTTTTACATGTGTATCTTCTTGTAAATCACAATACAATGTTGTAGTTTGTAGCCCAGAGCAATCTATAGTACTAGTACTATAGCTCATAGTTCCCTGCTAAATACACTCAAATGGAATCTAAGGACACCATAATATTATTGTAGCACTACCAAACAGCTACTAATAAAATAATTAGCTTTTTGAAATTGGACGTTCCCAACACAAGTTATAGCCCTTCAAAGAAAAACTACGAAAACATGACGACATGTAATTAATACATATTTTGGCAACCACCTCTTATATATTATACCCACGTACTTCATATTTCTCACACGTACCTGATAATTAGGAGTGGAGTTGGACGAGGAGAAGTTAGTGTCCCAGTTATATAAGCTCAAGTCACTGTGTCTAGGGAGCAGCTTCTTCCGTGACGAGAATATGGGATCAAAATCATCCACCTACAATTATCATGTACATGTATAATACCACACACCATTCAAGTTATTGCCAATCAAAGATAGCTTCTGAAATATTAATGCCTCGTATAATTATTTCATTACATCACCTTTCCCCTGAGCTCAATGTCTGGTTCTAGACTGAGTGTTAGTAGTCGCTGGTCAATATTCTGTTCAGTGCTGGATACCCGACCACTGATAAATGTACGAGGAAAATAAATAAGACATTATTTTATAGAGATGATTGATACTAGGTGCAGAATATAATGGCTGGTAGATCCACACACCTTTCTGTACAGGATGCTGTACTCGTGGTAGCTCTTTATGACAGGAGAGACTTGTGTTGTTGAGGTAGACGGTTAGTAATACAGTGTAGCAGCGCCGTGCTTGCGAGATTCAAGTAGCGCTAGTGCAAGTACCCCATTGTACCACATGGCCAGTGGGTAAGGATCGCCAAACAAACACCTCAATTATAAATAATTAGAATAAGATGCTGATCCCTTTTATATACAAGGAACAAAGGAACAATGCTTGAACATGTCACAGTACTCATACTTTATAATAATGGCTATATACATTGTTAGCACAGAATCAGTCAGTTCTTTACTTAATTCTTGCATGTATGCTTCTTTATGCTTCTTTACTTTATTCGTCCCCTTCAAGCTATGCAATAAAAAAAGTATATATCAGTATAATGGATCATAATAATACATTAGTACAAACGTACCTTGTCAGGTTCTCATGATCAATTGGTGGCACTATGAGCAACTGCAGTTGCTGTCCTCACATACTTGTCTTCAATTTCCTCAGCTACATCGTTACGCTCAACAGTCGGACTCCTTAGACATTCACATATGTAAGGCCATGTCATCGGGTGCTCTGGATCAGTGACTTCAAGACGCTTGGTTACCATCTTCATTAGGCGGCGTTGGTTATGGCGGTATGCATCTTCAATGTCTTCCAAGTCGGTAATCTTCATTCCGAGAGCCAGTCCCAAGTTGAACCAATCTTTGCTTGCACTTCTCAGCTTCTCACAAATTGTTAGAATATCATCTCCAGTCAGAACAATGGACGACCATTGTGCAATTTCTACTGTTTGGTTTCTGCTAGTAGGCTCCTCTTGTGACGATCCTACACACACACACACAAGATTAGTACATATTGCATTGAAAATGGCTAGTTTTATGACTGTAAGCAAAACTGTTCTAAAAATGCACAAATAATTATAAGCAACACAACATGATAGGGAATGGGTAGGAATCAAGATAATGTATTTTTCTTGGAGACTTTCGAATAGCAATCCGATGATGAATTACGATATGATAGAACTTTGTTTAATGCAATGGTAAAATGCTCTTACCGATACTGTTTCTCAGGCAGTGGTACACGGTGAAGAAATTCTTCTGGTCCTTGGAGATCTCACAACTGATAAAGCCTTTGAAGTGACTATTTGACGAGGCCCTGAATTCCAATTTGTGTTCATCACCGTTAATTTCAGGTATTCTTTTGCTCCACTCAAAGGAGAGACTTTTGTCCCTCAAGTCTCGGTTAGAGGCAAAGGGTAAGGCCCGCAGAAAAACATCCTCTCCCAGGCTGACTTCCTGTACACACACGGAAAAAAACAATTGGTTAATACGAAGAAAACATCTTGTAAATGGAGGCATGCACACAACAATAATTATAGACTAACTTTTGCAAACCAGCATTCTTGGTGAGGGCTCAGAGAGACTCTGTGTGTGCAGCTAAAGCAGGGATCAACTCCTGTTGTGAGGAGGCAAAGCTTGGAACCATCTTCATGTTTGCCGCAGTAGCAGTCGAAGGCAATAATCGGAGAGAGTAGTGGACTAATATCCTTCATCACCAACAGGAGGGTTGAGAGGACGTAGGAACAAAGCTCGTGCATCGTATGGTCCTTGCATTTTCGAATAATTCGTATTTCGTAGCTATCAACCTGAGAAATCAGGGTAACAAAATGCTTGGCAGATTCGTCAATGTGAAAGGAGACGAGGTTTCTCTTTACTGGAGAATCAGTGGCAAGTTTCCAAGTCATGCCCAGAATGCCTTTGCCTTTACTCCCCCTTGAGACCAAATCACTGATCATGGCACAGAATATTCCAGTGGGAACGTATTGGGGGTCAAATGTGATCTTGATTGGAGAGGGTGTATCAATGCCAGTGGTGGGTGGTTTCGTTAGTTCCTCGGGAGATGCACACTTGAGAATGGCAGGGATGAAATACGTCGTTTCGATTTTTTCTGTGGTATGGCCTTCCTTCACCACTGCTGTGATTTTGGCCAAAAGATGGGAATGCTCGAGCAGTATGAGCAGCTTCTCAACAGGAATCAACTGGTCTTTCTTCACACCCTGGTTTTCTTCCGAATGGCATCGAGTGATTGTTTTCAGTGAGAATTGCCCCTTGAGTATCCAATTCTTTCTCTCAGCTTCCTTGAAGTGAATACTGCTCATTTCAGAATGGAGCTCCAGCAGCGGATTGACAACGAGAACACTGAGGCTGTTGAATACCACTTGGGGGTTGCAAATGACAAAGTTCCCAAACCATTTGTCCTTGATCTCTGGATGATAGATTAAAGCTCCAACGTACCGATCCAGGTACCAAACGGTGAATCGAACCTCCTCCTCTCTCATCTTTAACCCCTCGGTACCGATACGAATACATTCTTCCATAGACACAATGTCATACTCTTTTCTCAGTACAACTCCAAACAAAAGCTGTTGTGGGCGAATGCGAAGCTTGGCATCTTTGAAATAGCTACTGAATAAGCCATGAAGATGTTCACGAAGAGGTTCCATATCAGAATCAGTGCCTTCGTAGTTGTCCACTGCTATGAACCTCTTGTCCTTTGGGTTAGAAAGTAAATCCTCAAACTTGCTGGTAATCGTGCTCACAGCTTCGTTTTTCTCCGTCAACTTTTGCTCTAACCGGTCTTGGACACATTTATTGAAAGGGTCTGAGTTGAGGTTTTGGCTGATTGTTTGCTCAATGGCAGCCGTGTCTTCTGCACTGACGTTAGCTTGCTTATCACTCTTCTTTTGAGTCAAAATATCCCGAATTGCTTTCTTTTGTTCGTGTTCTTCTAGGCTCTTGCTGGCAGTGGTACTATCGCTCTTGCAGACAGCTTTTGTGGAGGTACTATATTTCTCGTATAGAAGATCGACTTTGATTTGCATTGCCAGTTCATCCTTGAAAGTACCTATGAGGGTAGCAACAGGCTTAGTAGAGCCTAGGTTGCCCAGTTTACTACACTGCTCTCTGTCAATATCCGAGTCAATCTTAGTATGATGGTTGATACCTGAGAGGATTTGAGAGAGTGTTTCTCTGTTTGTGTAAGTTGAATCGTACGGTGTGATCTTGTCCTTTCCTCGTTCGTAGGAGACTTGACACATGTCATCGAGGTCTTTGTCCAGTCGAAAGAATACCAGAAAAATCCCTGCGCCTTTGCTTAGAAAAGGAAACATCTCCACAAATCCAGGCTGCCCACCTATATCGACCAGATTGAGTAGGACTTTGTTCAGCAGCTCTTTAGTGTACTCTCCTGAACCCACAATACTCCGAAGTCTCGACACAACCTTTTCAACATCTACAGTGGTCACTTTCCCGACCTTTTTCGGTGGTTCTGGTGTTTGCCCAGGTGTTGGTGATACCGTTTCTTTGGGTGCAGTAGCAGCTTCATCGATCTTGAGTTGAGTTTGCTTCTTTGGGTCAGTGGTTTCTTTTGTGGGCTGTTCCTTAGGTGGACTGACAGTGCTGTCTTCAATAGGTTCACAGGACATAAGGTAAGAGAAGATGAACTGTGTTTCTTCCTCTAGGCTTGAAGATGCTTTGAATTCAAGCTTTGTTCCAGATTTGTCAACAAAGGCCAATACTTGTTCACACTCGGCTAGTAATGTACTGCAGCGTTTCCTTTGATCTTCGGGCAGCAAAGACAGGTTAGTAATGGATCCAACAAGCCGCTGTCGAGTGGTCGTTTTTCCAAGACCCGAGGGACCAATGAAGTGCGTCTTGAGATAATGTAGCTCTATAGTGCCACTTGTGTCGGCCATCAGCTCATCCAGTTTTTTCAAGTAGGTTCGGTTTTGAATATTGACTGTAAAAGAGCAAACAATTGGTCATACGTAATTATTTATTAAAGCAAAGTACTTAATTTCAGTAAATTGAGGTATATAAATTGTAACATTAGATAAACGGTACTAACTACAATTGTGTTCAATGGTTCGGGAGCTGAATTTAGTAGTTCCAATTTTATGATTTTCTGAACAAGACATCTCCACTGGCAAGTTTATGGTGAATGGTTGTCTATTTGGTGATACGTATAATTATATAGTAGCCATCATAAGTTTCCGTTTCGTTTTTAAAGCTGGCATAACAACACAACAGCAACGCAAGGCAACTTATTACAAATTTATACGACGTTAGAGCATAATTATACATTGTTAATGTAGCGTATGATACTATAAACGAGGCTATTTATTAAACCTACCCAGTTGCTATGATACAGACCCCAAGTGGGGAATATGATACTTTGTTGCATTTTGAGTGGGCAGATCAAAGGAAACACTGTGCCAAAATCTGCCATATGGCACAGGTCAAGCCTTGAACTGTGCCACTATCAGTATCTAGATACTGGCATAGTATGGCTGAAGTTACCTAAAGCCCACCATATGGCACAGGTCAAGCCACAGGTCAAGCCTTGAACTGTGCCACTATCTAGATACTGGCATAGTATGGCTGAAGTTACCTAAAGCCCACCATATGGCACAGGTCAAGCCACAGGTCAAGCCTTGAACTGTGCCACTATCTAGATACTGGCATAGTATGGCTGAAGTTACCTATAGCCCACCCTCCACCCAGTAACCTGAAACGGTCCCTTTTATAGTATAACACTGTTAAACAGATTCAGTGGTATACAGGCAGAAAACATTTTTCATGCGTCTGGAGCATTCCACAGCCACCACAAGTAGTTGAAACTAGTTGTCCTATAAAAGGAGTGATGTGTACATGGAAAGGAATGCACAAGGAATGCAACAAATCAGTTATTACACAGCTCACTCGTGCGCGCACATGGGATATATTGGCTCAGTAGTGCCTTTGCCCTCGAGGCCTGCGGCCCTAGGGACTAAGTCACTATTCTACTCTATCTATGTACGAAATCTTGAATCTTGGAGAATTCTGACAAGTCATCTGTTTAGGTAATGTTAAATTCGTACGGAATGACCCACAGGGAATGTCCCTTTAATCATTAGCGAGGTTTTACAATAAATCACTTAAACGTTGCAATCTGATGAATTGCACAATTTCAGCAGTTGGAACGAACTATAACATAGACATACACTGCCCTAGCTCAGTGTATTTACTGCATGTTCTTAGGTGCTCTAGTACATATCAATGCTTGCATCCTTCCTTGTTGAGGTTGCTGAGGAAGATATCCCATGTGTTGTACTTGAACTCTTCATCACTTGTAGCGATACTCTGATTTAACCACACCCATTATATAATAATAATATATGTTATCATAAAAAATTAATGTAGACACTATAGCTACATGTTGTCTGGAATCTCCTCGCCCGGCTTTAGAGACATCTCAATTTAGGTTGCTAGGCAACCAAAACACATTCAATATGAAACCTTAATGAATAAAATTAATTATAATTAGCGTGCAGTGAAAATTAATCTGACGGCAAAAATTAATGATTAATAAGCTCAAAAACAGTCCGTACTCCATGCAGTCATCGACTATGGTGAATCAGAGGGTCAAGTATGGTAACATGACTATAGTGTATAGCATATTCCTGACAACCCATGCAGGGTGTATGCACACACACACTACCATATACACATTGCTGTGCATGCGTGCCGAGGCATAATCAGTCCATGCATGCATGGGCGCACAGTAAGATCATGATAAAATGAGTATTATTATAACGTGCAGTATAGCAGTCAATATAAAGTACCTGTTCCATTTACGTAGTACGTCCGTAGTACGCTGGTAATAAACGCTAAAAAAATATACGCTCAAGATACACTGTAATTTATACACTGTTACGTTTTTTTTCTTATTCAACTGTTGTTACATTATTCACATTCGGCTATACCCATGCAGCTCTGCACGCAGCTAGCTATTATGAACTTTTGCAGCAGTTACCTGTTGGATAATTATTACAGCTAGCTATAGCTCTGACCTTGTAGAACAGAGATAGGACTCATAATTATAGAGCTGCAGACATCCTGTTTGATGAGAAAGTTGAAAAACTTTGGTGCGTTTTATGTCTTTTGTTGCAGATGCTTACAGCTAGACATAACATAGCTAAGTAACTAGTCAGCTACGACACACGAGTCGACTAGGATTGTCTCTTAAAAACTTTGGTACGTTTTATGTCTTTGTTGTAGATACTTACAGTTAGACATAACATAACTAAGTAACTAGTCAGCTATAACACACGAGATGACTAGGATTGTCTCTTTGTTTGTTTTCTAACACTTTTCTGCGAAAAGTATTTGCTTGCAACGTGCAACGGTAAATATAATACGGTGTGAAAACGGAAATGTTATAAACGTGTACTACGAACCTACTACAGACTTACTACACGTAAACGGAACGGGTACTTTATATTGACCACTATTGTATGTGTATAAAGAGAAGAGGGCATGCAACTCACTAAAAGTGTGAGGCTGTATCAATTTACACATGAACGGCAGGTCTAAAAATAGCGACAGTATGAATTATTTTGGCTGAGTCTGAGCAGCACGCCCACTTCTCTTAATAATTAAGGAATTATTACTCACTTGGGTTAGGGCCTTCCTTTGACGTGGAAGGATGTTTGGAACCATTTGGAGTATCTGAGGTGTAACAGTAAGAAGTCATATGTACAACACAGTATAAAAAGTGATTCGAAAGGTCTTCGTTCTACAGTAGATGGGTAGGCACATGATCATTGTTGGGCTATAATAGAGTCTCCTACCAGTTGTTTCTGGTTGTTCATTGCCAGCACTGGGTGTCTGTTGACCAGAGAGAGGGTCAGAGGTCACTGGAGGAGAATGAGACAATTGTCTGACAGTCAGTACATAAAAACCAACTCCAATGACTATAGGCTGTACACTGAAAAAAGGTCAGAATCACTTGAGACATAATCTTATGCCAATAACAATGCTGATAAAAAATCTCAACTGCTGTAGGAAAGGCAATGAATAACATTCGTCATTAAGACCGTAATTATTAGACTATTGCTCCTGCGTCCTCTGGGTGAGGATTAAAACATGTTTAGCTGACTCAGCATTAATAAACCTAACATGGTAGGGGAGTAGATGCTCAGTGTATAGCATAATACTAATCACATAGGATATGTAACACCAAGAGTTCATTAGGAAGAGTACGCAACTCCACTTAAAACCATAGTAGGCGTTCCTTCAGTCCTACGTCGCAACCACATGCTGTTGTATAAACTGTGAAATCAAATTTCAATGAATAACATAGTGATGATTATCACTAATGTTATTCATTTACAACTGGGGTAGAAAGGCAATGAATAACAGTGTTACTAATTTTATTCATTGCCTTTCCTACTTGTTGCGGTTACAACAGCCAGTATCTGTGACGTAGGAGTGGAGGAATGCTTTTTGTACACAGTCTATTGGAGTTGCGTAATGAACTCTTGGTAACACTCAATGACATGGTTACTAGAGATTTATGGCAACGTAATGTTTAGGCAAGTAAACCACTTTACCCTAGCTTGGCTATAGGAACATGTTAGACTAGTGCGTAATTGAATGCCAAATTAATGTTAGAGCAAATGTTACAGGGTGGGGGAAAGTGAACCAGGGGGATATCCCTAACATTATGGGGGGGGGGGGTAAATTGATCCACTTTCCTCCCCATGCACTGTATGCCTTAGCCTGGTATTACTCACTTGATGAGGTCTTGTCAACAATTGAATTAGAAAGAAGTTGTTCGGAACCATTTCGAGTATCTGAGTGTGACAGTAACAATTAATAATTATGTCATCTAACACATAAAGTATATACAACTGCAATAGAACCTCTCCAATCTACGTAACAGTATAGACACACGCACGCACGCACGCACGCACGCACACACACACACACACACACACACACACACACACACACACACACACACACACACACACACACACACACACACACACACACACACGGTCATGCTGTGGTTTGTGCTGATTTCCTAACAGTTTACGTATTAGTTAGACCATGTGTAGCAGGTTTCTTAGCTGGTAGTAAAGCTGAGGGAGTGTAGTGACTTGCAGAAGCCACTAATCACTCCAGGGTTACTATCCAGCTAAGAAGCCGTACTACACATGGTCTATCTCATGGTCTATCTCCCTTAGAAAATGCATTGTTGTGGGTACTAGTTAGAGCCCTGCTAGCAGGTCACTAACTCAGATAGTGACCTGCTAGCAGGTTTCTTAGTTGGATAGACACTTCATTAGCAGTGGCAACTTCAAAGTTTGAATATGCAATTTTTTTCTAAACAGTGCTAAAGTCATAATGTTGTCAACCATTTTCTAACCCTAAGCTTCATACATATACAATTGTATACCATTGGATTCCTTGTTAAAAGCGCTTCTTATCTGCATGCTGTAGGCTACAACCAGCTAAAAGTTAACCATGTAAAAGTCCCTGGCATACTTGTCAACCATAAATGAAGCCATAATTGATCACATAACTTCCGGGCAACGCAAATAGACTTTAGTGATGTATTATAGGACAAGAAGTAGAATGGAATGTGCGTGGGAGTTGTCATTAATGAACTCCTGATTACCGTATAGCGGGTAATTTTCTTGGGTAAAAATTTGTTCAACTCAAGAAACGGTGGTTATCGTGAGTAAAAATTTCATTTTCTGCCTGCATTTCTATGTTCCGGTAAGCAATGCCTACGTTGTGGAGGTCAGCTTGCCCACGAAAATAACGAATACATTACCCCACGAAAATTACCTGCTATACGGTACGACGTTCCACATTCCACGCCAATATTATTGGGGGTCTACAAAACACATAATTGTACCACAACCATTTGTCCTACAAAAAAAACGAAGGTATCTATGAAACCGGCATGGCTTGCTCTATTGGTATACCAAATTTAAGCTTCATACACCACTGTTTGTGGAAATTAGGTATGGGATTTCTAGAGACACATACCTGCTTTAGGAGTGGAGGGTTGCAGAGACTGGAGATAATCAGCAACTTCAGTGTGACCCCAGTCTACTGCCACGTCAAGAGGAGTCCTGCCAAGAACATCAGTCACATCTGAACAGGTAAGGGACAGAGATCTTGTAGTAGTACTGACATCATTGACCATTACCATGCATGCACAATCAGCACAATCAGATACTTATCGAGTACAGGATGCCTATTATTATAATATTAGTATCGTGTATGTATTGTATTACAGTTACCATAATTATAATTATGACTACATGATGATACATACAGGTACACTGATTAATTCACGGGTTGTTTACATTTCCAATCAGAGGATCTAATGAAACGGTACCCACTACCGAAATGACTTACCAACATCAACCTTGAGTACCTCCACAAGGTATTTTACAACTTGTATACTTCCTCCCACACAAGCCCTGTGTAGTGGTGTTAGGTTTACCTTGTCCCTCACATCTGTATGTGGTGATATAACGTCAGTGTAGTGATGACATGCACACACAATGACAACATAACTAAAATGTATTATTGGTTTGTATAGTATTCAAAATGAAGTTAATTATGATAATAAATACACCATGCAGTATTAAGCTGCTGGTCAGTAATTATCCCAATTTAAATGAGAAATTACTTGAAAAAACATGTCTTATAATTATTATTACAATCTACATGTACATCAACACATGCATGTTTTGTAATCTAGGAAATTAAACAGTCTATAAAAACATTCTTGTTGTGCTCAATCCTTTAGCTATGAACAATACGCGACTGACACACACTTACCAATGCGACATGTCACCTCCTGTGCCAAGTACACCACAGTCTCCATATGTCCTCCATAACACGCATAGTGAAATGCAGTCAAGCCAGTTACTCTATCACCTTTCTCTATATCAGCTCCACCACTAACGAGTGCTCTAGTGATCTCCAGGTAGCCCGTGTAGCATGCTAGGTGTACTGGAGGGCAATTATAAAGCTTCTTAGTCCGCTCCTCACTCCAGTAGAGCTGGTGATTGGGGTTGGCCCCCTGTCCCAAAACGGACCTCACTTTGCTGACATCATCATTCTCTACAGCCTCATACAGATCCCTGGCCAGCTGCTCCTGAACACTGCATGTACAATAGTGTGTGCATGTGTGTGTGGGTATAGGTACATTTTGTAGGTAGGTGTGCGTGTGTGACATGCAACAACAAATTGCTTACGTGGGTGCATCTGGTTCAGTTTCCAGTCTCCTGTGTGATGTGTGTAGGTGTGTGTGTGTGTATGGTATGTGTGCATGTGTGTGTGGGTGGGTGTGTGTGTGGGACATGCAATTCAACAAATTGCTTACCTGGGTGTATCTGGCACAGTGTCCAGCCTCCTGTGTGCATGTGTGTGTGTGTGGGTGTGGGTGTGGGTGTGGGTGTGTCCATGTGTGTGTGTGTGTGTGTATGTGTGGGTGTATACAATGTACATTAATAAGCTCTTGTGAGCATTTATAAGCTCCACACTATATGGTGTCAATAAGGATTTAGTATAGAGGGGGAAATAAGGCGTGCTTTTGAAAAGTAACCAGAACATTTTTCTGAAAAAGGTCAACTGTTATTTCAATTATAAATTAAAGTGATTCCACCTCTGACTAATGGAATGATCCTCCCTCCATGCAATCACAAGGTGGCACTCTAGTCTACATGTTCACTCACCCTGAGTCTTCTCCAGTAGCCATCGAAGCTTTATTCAAACACTTGCCCCTTATTTCTCAGTGCAGTAAACATAACAAAGCAAAGTGCCACACCCTCTTTCTGGGGCCTTCCCCTACTAATTAAACTGATCTATTTTTAGATACACAATTATAATTATTTGAGTGGGTGTTGATAATGATTCACAGCCACCACACTATAAACAATAGCACATTAATGGTGGTGACCTAGGTAACTAGTAACTACACAGTTCTCTAGTGAGCAGCTCTTGAAATCCTCCAGCTCTTTGAAAGGACAGACATCCAGTTTAGCTCTCATATATACCTACAGTGGGAAAACAAGAGAGTCTCAAGTGGAATATTGTACTCTTGTGTGTGTGTGTGTGGGGGGGGAGTAGGTGGGTGGATATAAATATAAGGTGGGTGAATTTTTGTCCACCATTCGTGTTACTAGCTCAAACGAAATGCTCACTTAAATATACAGCCAACCTCAAAGTCTCCATTATAGACCTGTGCTAGCAGGCCACCCTCTATAATACAGCCGGCCTCAAAGTCTCTATAGCATGTGTTTGGACCTGTGTTAGCAGGCCACCCTCTATAATACAGCCAGGTTAATGGGCCTCAAAGTCTCCATAGCATGTGTTTGGACCTGTGTTAGCAGGCCACCCTCTATAATACAGCCAGGTTAATGGGCCTCAAAGTCTCCATACCATGTGTTTGGACCTGTGTTAGCATGCAGACCACCCTCTATAATACAGCCACTGTTGGTCTACCGACCACTATACATACACAGGGTAATACTAATAGTAAGGTACTCACAAAGACATTAGTGATATGGTTGGTGGTTCCTGTGATCCTGGACACCACCTCACACACTTGCCAGATACTGGGACGCAGCTCAGGGTCAGAGGTCAACAGGCAGCCTACAAGGGAGGGGGAGAATACACGTATCATTAGAGCAATACACTTAAGGATGGCAGAGTATCATAGCACCTGTAGCTAGTGTGTGTTCTTAAATAATTATAATTAGCTCTGAAAAAACAGGTCCAGTTCACAAAGAAAAAACCCCACTATTACAATAGTCTTAAACTAGATTTTATACGTATACCCAGTGGTACTGACTATAAGATGTGTGTGTGTGTGTGTGTGTGTGAGGGGATGGAGGGTGTGAGGGGGTGGAGGGTGTGTGTGTGTGTGTGTGTGTACATGTACCTCTCAAGTTATGCAGCTGGGTCTTGTGTGTAGGGAGAGTCTTCAGGAATGCTGTACTGAGCACTGACTATGGCTAGAGGGTTGTCACCAAATGGAGTATCCATGAAGCACAGCTTGAACAGTAGTACGCCCAGTGCCTGTGTGTGGGCAGGTGTGTGTTGTGTGAGGGTGTGATGATAATTATGGGTATTCAGTGTTCATTGAGAGCTTTCAAATGACTACCACTTAACATGGTTCAGTAAACGTGATTCAAGGAAATTCTCCACTCATCCCCACATTCCACAGTCTTACACAGACAGACCACATTCACAAAATGCAAACCTTATTACAAAAAACATAAGTCAACCACTAGCTACAGTGTACACAGTGGGGACCACACATAAAGAGGAATTTCGCCCCTTTTAGCCTTGTTTCCCAGTAAACATAATCATTGCTCAGATCCTCCCCCTTTTCAGAGAGGTGTCACATTCCACCCCTTTCACAGTACACAAAGCAATTTGGTTGAATGTCATTGAAAGGTCATAATTAGTGAAAGGTCACCTCCAATAGTACTGCCACATGTCCATCCATACATGCATGGATAAATAATTACACCATACTGTAGTTTAAAATACAATGACAAATGAAACCTCTCAGCCCATGCCAACTCAGCTAGCATATGGTTGCTCAATATTGACCTCCCTCCACCAAAGGTCTAATACATTGCTACAAGTCATCAACCATCTTTACCTGCACTTCCAGAGTTGAGCCAGCCTCCAGCTCATCAGTGTATGCATGGACTAACACACTAGAGCAATATCAGCAATCCCATCAAACTGCAGTCTGAAGGTGTACTCCATGCAGTGTATAGTTGCCCTCATGCAGGGGTAGGCTGTAGAGTGGTCCCAGCTGGCAGTCCATCCACCAATATCACATTGATACTGCCCTTGTCATGAGTACACCAGTACAGCCTCTGGACCATAGATGAGAGGAGGGAAGTTAGCTGTATAGGTAAAGTTGACATGCAGTTAGCAATTGCAATAAGTATATACCCAAGTGGACTAAGTGGTGGTTTTAGAGGGCAGTACCTTGACCTTGTATAAGCCCTTATACCTGCACATACTCTTTCCTCAGATCAGGACATGAATTCTTGTGTACCATTGGGTACATTGCTAAACCTCACATGAACAATCTCCTACAACTGAGATAAGCTAATTGCAAACCACATTAGTTATTATACACGTACTTGTATTATAGCCGACAATAACACACATAATTATACGTATCTTCACAGCCCAACACTGCGTATACACTCTACGTATATGGAACAGATAACGAACATGCAAGCCTCTTATCAAACTTTATATTTCTCACAAGTTATGATGCAGGATGATGCTGCCCACCCGGGGTACCTGTGTAGGGCTGAGGAATTGATGGACACAATAAAGACAATAGACTACCATCATGCACGCAGGTACACTACCACCCACTCCACTCATCACACACCACCCACTACATTAGTAATGTATGAGTACGCAATGGGGGACCATACATTACAACAAAGGGAGCTAGAGAGCTAGTCCATAGATAAAGTATCTGGGTCCACTCAATAAGACCTGACACTACTCACCCTAGCATTGTCCAGCTCCCTCTGCAGACTAGCCACCATATCCACCAACATTAATCAGGACTGCAATGCATGATCCTCCATCGTTCGCGCTCTAGCCTCGAGACCAGCCGTTTGTTATAAGGAAAGGTTGATCTCGAGGCTACTCGCGCTCATGCCTGCCTTCTCTGATCGAGGCTATGTGGTTAACAAGAAGCTGCAACTGAAGTGATCCCGTACCCAACAACAATGGTAAAGGGTCACTAAACTAGAAAGCTGAAATGAAATTTTGCCAAAAAACTATAAAAATAGAAGGTGATGGTATATATACATGTATACACACACACACAGAACACAGAACATTATAATAGTCAGTACTTATAGTCAACACAGAGTTAGTTCTTTACTTGACATTCTTGCATGCTTCTTTACTTGACATCAGTTCTTTATTCGTGCCTTTCAAGCAGCTCCAGTATCTGTATGAAAGCATGAGCACAGCACAATAAACTAGAGCCTTATAAGCAAAACATTGCAATAAAACACTGTGTGCAATGAAAATAGGGATCAGATTTATAATTATTCCAGTAATAATCTGTTTAAAAACATGAGTGCATGATTTAGGAGCCCTCAGGGCTAGTAGAACCATCAAGTACTTAGAATGCTGTATACTATTATTGCATGGCACAACTGCATGACGAGCAAGCTCACAAAGTTAATAAGGTAACTCACGTGTATCCTTGACACAGGCCTTGTGAATGCTGCGAACTGCCTCTCCGTCCTCAATCTCTGAGGCAATTTCCACTAATCGACCGTAAGTAGCTGTTGAATTCAATGGATTGAATTGGAGAATATTTTTACTCTTCCACTTCTTTAGAGCAGCGAGGAATTTCCCTGGAATACCAACAAATGTGTGATCGATAGCACCAATCTCAGCATCACTGAGGCCCAGCCTGTGCTTGTATCTGTCATATAGCCAGCAATCTCGGTAGACAACTGAGAAGAGCATCATCCGAGCACTCACTACTCAACTGAGCTGCAGTCGCTGTCACTATCGTCTTATGTGGTTGAACTGTACAGATCAAAATACATTACATTATTTCCAATGACTTGCAACGGCACGTAGTGGCAATACTCTGAAATGTACACCAAATACTTTATCACTGTCACATGAGACCCCATACACAAAACAACTGTCAAGGCTATAATTGAAGATTGCTTCAATTTAGATTGCTATACTTGTACAATAATGATGTCATGAATAATTATAGTGATCACATTAATTCCCAAGTTGTTCCCTTAATTAGCTTATTACCAAATGCATATGATTTAATTAGATCTCACTTTTCATTGGCTAACTAGAGCTATGTGTACAGAGGACTTCTGCCAACCAACCTGAAATCCTCTGTACATGTATATGTAGAGAAGTACATTTGTATCCTCAAGCAAACTATAGTTTGGGCAGAATATTGGCAGTACATGGAATGCTGTGGTGAACCCATACAAATGTTATTATTGCTTTCACTTCATTTGAAATGCAAACCTTAATTATTAAGTCACCACTAGCTATTTGCATTGTCCTAATACAAATCTATTTTGTAGCTCTTTATCAAAATAATGTGTTTAAATTAGCGATAAGTCAACCATTAGCTACAGTGCACACAGTGGGACCACACTATAGGCTCTGTACACTAGCTACAGTGCACACAGTGGGACCACACTATAGGCTCTGTACACTATAGCTACAGTGTACACAGTGGGACCACACTATAGGCTCTGTACACTAGCTACAGTGCACACAGTGAGACCACACTATAGGCTCTGTACACTAGTCTACAGTGCACACAGTGGGACCACACTATAGGCTCTGTACACTAGCTACAGTGTACACAGTGGGACCACACTATAGGCTCTGTACACTAGCTACAGTGCACACAGTGGGACCACACTATAGGCTCTGTACACTAGCTACAGTGCACACAGTGGGACCACACTATAGGCTCTGTACACTAGCTACAGTGCACACAGTGGGACCACACTATAGGCTCTGTACACTAGCTACAGTGCATACAGTGGGACCACACTATATAGGCTCTGTACACTAGCTACAGTGCACACAGTGGGACCACACTATAGGCTCTGTATGTACTAGCTACAGTGTACACAGTGGGACCACACTATAGGCTCTATACACCAGCTACAGTGCACACAGTGGGACCATACTATAGGCTCCGTACACCAGCTACAGTGCACACAGTGGGACCACACTATAGGCTCCGTACACTAGCTACAGTGCACACAGTGGGACCACACTATAGGCTCTGTACACTAGCTACAGTACACACAGTGAGACCACACTACTATAGGCTCTGTACACTAGCTACAGTGCACACAGTGGGACCACACTATAAGCTCTGTACACAAGCTACAGGGTACACAGTGGGACCACACTATAGGCTCTGTACACTAGCTACAGTGCACACAGTGGAACCACACTACTATAGGCTCTGTACACTAGCTACAGTGCACACAGTGGGACCATACTATATAGGCTCTGTACACTAGCTACAGTGCACACAGTGGGACCACACTATAGGCTCTGTACACTAGCTACAGTGCACACAGTGGGACCACACTATAGGCTCTGTATGTACTAGCTACAGTGTACACAGTGGGACCACACTATAGGCTCTATACACCAGCTACAGTGCACACAGTGGGACCACACTATAGGCTCTGTACACTAGCTACAGTGCATACAGTGGGACCACACTATATAGGCTCTGTACACTAGCTACAGTGCACACAGTGGGACCACACTATAGGCTCTGTATGTACTAGCTACAGTGTACACAGTGGGACCACACTATAGGCTCTATACACCAGCTACAGTGCACACAGTGGGACCATACTATAGGCTCCGTACACCAGCTACAGTGCACACAGTGGGACCACACTATAGGCTCCGTACACTAGCTACAGTGCACACAGTGGGACCACACTATAGGCTCTGTACACTAGCTACAGTACACACAGTGAGACCACACTATAAGCTCCGTACACCAGCTACAGTGTACACAGTGGGACCACACTACTATAGGCTCTGTACACTAGCTACAGTGCACACAGTGGGACCACACTATAAGCTCTGTACACAAGCTACAGGGTACACAGTGGGACCACACTATAGGCTCTGTACACTAGCTACAGTGCACACAGTGGAACCACACTACTATAGGCTCTGTACACTAGCTACAGTGCACACAGTGGGACCATACTATATAGGCTCTGTACACTAGCTACAGTGCACACAGTGGGACCACACTATAGGCTCTGTACACTAGCTACAGTGCACACAGTGGGACCACACTATAGGCTCTGTATGTACTAGCTACAGTGTACACAGTGGGACCACACTATAGGCTCTATACACCAGCTACAGTGCACACAGTGGGACCACACTATAGGCTCTGTACACAAGCTACAGTGGGACCACACTATAGGCTCTGTACACTAGCTACAGTGCACACAGTGGGACCACACTATAGGCTCCGTACACCAGCTACAGTGCACACAGTGGGACCACACTATAGGCTCTGTACACTAGCTACAGTGTACACAGTGGGACCACACTATAGGCTCTATACACCAGCTACAGTGCACACAGTGGGACCACACTATAAGCTCTGTACACTAGCTACAGTACACACAGTGTGACCACACTATAGGCTCTGTACACCAGCTACAGTGCACACAGTGGGACCACACTATAGGCTCTGTACACTATAGCTACAGTGCACACAGTGGGACCACCTATAGGCTCTGTACACTAGCTACAGTGCACACAGTGGGACCACACTATAGGCTCTGTACACTAGCTACAGTGCACACAGTGGGACCACACTATAGGCTCTGTATGTACTAGCTACAGTGTACACAGTGGGACCACACTATAGGCTCTATACACCAGCTACAGTGCACACAGTGGGACCACACTATAGGCTCTGTACACAAGCTACAGTGGGACCACACTATAGGCTCTGTACACTAGCTACAGTGCACACAGTGGGACCACACTATAGGCTCCGTACACTAGCTACAGTGCTCACAGTGGGACCACACTATAGGCTCTGTACACTAGCTACAGTGTACACAGTGGGACCACACTATAGGCTCTATACACCAGCTACAGTGCACACAGTGGGACCACACTATAAGCTCTGTACACTAGCTACAGGGTACACAGTGGGACCACACTATAGGCTCTGTACACTAGCTACAGTGCACACAGTGGGACCACCCTACTATAGGCTCTGTACACTAGCTACAGTGCACACAGTGGGACCACACTATAGGCTCTGTACACTAGCTACAGTGCACACAGTGGGACCACACTATAAGCTCTGTACACTAGCTACAGGGTACACAGTGGGACCACACTATAGGCTCTATACACCAGCTACAGTGCACACAGTGGGACCATACTATAGGCTCTGTACACTAGCTACAGTGCACACAGTGGGACCACACTATAGGCTCTGTACACCAGCTACAGTGCATGGGACCACACTATAGGCTCTGTACACTAGCTACAGTGCACACAGTGGGACCACACTATAGGCTCTGTACACTAGCTACAGTGTACACAGTGGGACCACACTATAGGCTCTATACACCAGCTACAGTGCACACAGTGGGACCACACTATAGGCTCTGTACACTAGTCTACACACTGCATGTCAATTAGAGTAGCATTTCTGCAAACAAGGTGAAAATGGTTTTTAGTGGAACAGCTGTCTACCCCTGGGCCCATACACGCAGACATTATACTTTCAAAGGACTATAGAATATTTGCATATACACTAAATTGGAATTCCATGTAGTGGGACAAGACAACAGTCTGGCTAGGCTACCGATCAAAATTATCTCCGTAAAAATACAATTATTGGGGTCACAGATGTCACAGCTGAGTGGAGAGTGGAGTGGGAGGGCTAGCTGGATGAATGTGAGGGATGATGGGATCATTGTGACAGGGCAATGGACCGCTACTAAACCCTAGTTATCAGTCAACAGCTGGAGCTTTATTTCCTACAATGCATAGCGGGAAATTTTTGCGGGTGCAATTTGGCTCCAGAGCCCTCAGCAGAAAGTTACGTGGGTTCTAATATTCGCGGTTCAATGCCAGGAAACCACACCCACCAATAGCATTGCATGTGAAATACCGGTGCATGGGAGTTTATCCAAGTTTTAAATGCTCTGCCCTCGAAAAACGACGAAAATTTCCCGCTATACGGTACTTGTTATCAATACCCCATTTTTAATAATACATGTGCAATGTATGCTAGCTGTGACAGGGCAATGGACCGCTACTAAACCCCAGTGATCAGTCAACAGCTGGAGCTTAATTAATAATAATTATCATAATGAAGTTGATTGTTTCCCAGATGCTTCTTATCAATAATTATCCCGTCTTTGCTATATACAAAAGTACAGCTAGCATACATGTACATGTACATGTAGGTCCTAGGTGTGTTTTTTTACGTCAAAATCAGTACCGCTTAATTGCTTTTTTAGTATTTATTTGTATGCTAGCTGTACGTTTGGATCAACGTCAAATGATATTTCGGTCTCCCTTATTCCATTAAATAACGTGTGAAAAATTGATTAACTATTATAGTGTGGGAAGTAGGGAGGAGGCACAGTGTACAATAATAATGCTTTTCTAACTCCCTAAAAATTCTATTCACAAATTTTGAGACAGTTTGCTCAATATAATCTCAAAAGCCCAATGCTATGTCAACAGTTTATAACAAGAGAGCACAGTTAGCATACAAACAGCGTCAAATACAACAAATACAAGTTTTGCTGTTTTGGATGCTTCCATTAGAGGGAGTGTTAGCAAACGTGCTGTACAAAGTTCATTCTAATCTTCACTGTCAGCTTTGAATCTGAGGCCTCAATTCACTTATTAGTTCTACTGCACGCTATAGCTGTACCTTAATTTGTAATTATTTCCCCCCACACACACACAGCACACCCACACACACACCCACACACACATACACACACCCCACACACACACACCCCACACAGCCTGTACCTTTGGGTCAACGTTAATAATCTTTCTGTCTCGTTTATTCTTAAACAGCAGACCTGAGGCATTGTCTGCAATCACCTGTGTGTGCGTGCGTGGGGGGTGTGTGTGTGCGTGTTATATCAAACAAATACAAACAAAGTGTCCGTGTACAATAATCATGTCAACTAATTATGTACGACGAGACCAAAGGGAGCAAACTGTATAATTGAGTAGTGCTATGGCGCCCTACAGACTAGGAGGGCACTCACTACTGTAGTGTTCCAAACACACGTTATAGGCTATCAAACTTTGCTGTGAAAATAAATTATGTTCTGAAAAAACACACACTTTAATTATTATAGCCCCACGCTTTCTTTTATAATTTGTGCTCGTTGATCTAAGTTATAGTTAGAACATGGGCATGAGGTATCTATGTGCTATAGTGTCCCAAAGCTCGAGGGCTTCTATTTAAACCTATTGGCTACTAGAAATGCACTAGCTTAGCAACAGTCCACCTATATAAACAGCCAACCTAGCAACTGCATCATTATTCTTTTGAAAACTAATATCTAAAGTTGACATCTCTGTGTCTCTACTAAATCTGTGGTCTCTATTCAAGTCAACCTGTTCCTCCACCTCAGTTTGATGGACAAAATTATAGTCCTAGCTCCACCCACAAAACGAAAACATCCAGCTCCTCCCCCAGTTTTGCAGCAAACAAGCCCAGCACACTTCCCAAGAAACGAGCGACTCGTACTACTCTCACAAAGCGAAAGGAAGACACCTATAAGCTATAATTTGCAGCAAACAAGCCCAGCAAACGAGCGGCTCCTACTCTTGAAAAAAGCAAAAGGAACTTTAGGAGAAGAAGCACTTCCATACATCCAGCTCCTCCCCCATGCAGCCTTGCAGCAAAAAAGCACAGCACACTGCCCAAAAAACGAGCGTCTCCTACTGCTTTCGAACAAAGCCAAAAAAAGAAACTAGAGCTTCTCTCTTTCATTCTAGTTCTGTTATTATAATTACTAGACAAAGCATCTACATGTAGCTACAATAATTTTTACATGTGTATCTTCTTGTAAATCACAATACAATGTACAATGTTGTAGTTTGTAGCCCAGAGCAATCTATAGTACTGGTACTATAGCTCATAGTTCCCTGCTAAATACACTCAAATGGATCTAAGGACACCATAATATTATTGTAGCACTACCAAACAGCTACATGTACTAATAAAACTAGTGTTCAAGCTGGCGCTGTGCTAATGCCTCTCGCCATGTTTTTGCTTTCGCTCACAAGTATTAGAAAGGTTAATAATTTGCAATAATTATGATTTCAAATTGACAGAATAGGTGTTAGCAATTGATTAAACACAGTAACGAATAATATAAATTGAGTAATTATCAGAAAAGGTTGGTTTGTGGCTTACCTGGACCTCAACAAAGCTGATTCTCTGCAAAATGGATTCTCTTACACGTGGTATTGAGCGCGCATGCGCATTAGATCTACATCCAGGAATAGGGGTGTGTCTGCAGTTCAATCAATAATGGCTACTAAAATAGCTAGCTTCTTTAGCAGCTCTTTCTAACTCTTGTAGCCAACAAAAAGCTAGCGCTTAAGTGCAAGGCTAACTCATAAGTTGAATAGAAAGTTTGTGCGAACAGATGATGCTATGAAAGATTCTGAAGAGACTGCAACAGCCTTCAATGTGAGTCAAACTAGCCATAACTCGAGAAAGAAGCTTTAGTTTGCTAATCCACAAATCAAAATCCAAGAGAACGTGGCTAGAAGCCTATAGAAGCTGTTAGTTTTCGTCGCATTGTAACCGTTGAGCAGTTATAGCTGGAATACACACACACACACACACACAGACAGACAGACACACACACAGTCAGCTTTACCGTATCCCTCGTGCGGCTACGCCTCGAGGCATAATAATTAGCTTTTTGAAATTGGACGTTCCCAACACAAGTTATAGCCCTTCAAAGAAAAACTACGAAAACATGACGACATGTAATTAATACATATTTTGGCAACCACCTCTTATATATTATACCCACGTACTTCATATTTCTCACACGTACCTGATAATTAGGAGTGGAGTTGGACGAGGAGAAGTTAGTGTCCCAGTTATAGAAGCTCAAGTCACTGTGTCTAGGGAGCAGCTTCTTCCGTGACGAGAATATGGGGTCAAAATCATCCACCTACAATTATCATGTACATGTATAATACCACATAGAAAGTTTTCGTATCAAACGAAAATTAAAACGACGGAATTATTCTACTGCAAGAGATTCAATGCGTCACTATCCTGAGCTGTTGAGCTGTACTTAAAATACTAAATTGGTAGTTACGAAAATTACCCGCTATACGGCAGTTAGATCATTGGGGTGAGGTATAATTTTATGTTATAAATACATGTTAGGATCAACCACCTTTATTACTGGTAGTACCTTGAGTCGATGTGCGTAGTCAATGTATCCTGATATCTCCTGACCCTTGGCATTCCTGTCCCGAATAAATATAATTGACTGTGTGTGTGGTGTGTGTGTGTGTGTGTGTGTGTGGGGTGGTGGTGTGTGTGTGTGTGTGTGGGGTGGTGGTGGTGTGTGTGTGTGTGTGTGTGTGAGGGGGGATTGCTTATCATGTATTAAGAAGACTTACTGAAATTTTCCCGTTTCTGTTAGTCTCTTCCCTCTGAGCCAGCCCCTCCAGGAACACTGATCATTGCAGGTCCTTCCCAGCATTGCACAACACTCTGTACCATGGGGGGACACTAGGTCAGCACAACACTCTGTACCATGGGGGGACACTAGGTCAGCACAACACTCTGTACCATGGGGGGGGGGGACACTAGGTCAGCACAACACTCTGTACCATGGGGGGGACACTAGGTCAGCACAACACTCTGTACCATGGGGGGGACACTAGGTCAGCACAACACTCTGTACCATGGGGGGGACACTAGGTCAGCACAACACTCTGTACCATGGGGGGGGGACACTAGGTCAGCACAACACTCTGTACCATGGGGGGGGACACTAGGTCAGCACAACACTCTGTACCATGGAGGGGACACTAGGTCAGCACAACACTCTGTACCATGGGGGACACACTAGGTCAGCACAACACTCTGTACCATGGAGGGGACACTAGGTCAGCACAACACTCTGTACCATGGGGGGGACACTAGGTCAGCACAACACTCTGTACCATGGGGGGGACACTAGGTCAGCACAACACTCTGTACCATGGGGGGGGGGGGACACTAGGTCAGCACAACACTCTGTACCATGGGGGGGGGGGGACACTAGGTCAGCAGTGATAAATTAATCTGTTTGCAATCGCATACTTACAATCAGTTCAGTATAATAGATTCTTTTGCAATCGCATATACAAACAAGTCTTGTACAGTTTGTAGCTAAGAATCATTGTCCATAATAATTATTACATCTAAGCAATAGGGTAGCGTTAATGTGACAAATACACACCCACCCCCCACACACACTACATCCACCCACACACACCACCCACACACCTCAGCTGGTCTCGACGTGCTAGCTTACTGGCTGCAGCCGCTTCTTTCCTGAGCTCAAAGTCTTCTCTCTTGAGCACTTCCCCTGATCCACGATATCCTAGCTCCACTAGCTGACGTGCCAGTTCCTCGTCCTGTGTGTGTGTGTGTGTGTGTGTGTGTGTGTGTGTGTGTGTGTGTGTGTGTGTGTGTGTGTGTGTGTGTGTGTGTGGAGTGTGGTGTGTGTGGGTGGGTGTGTGTGTGTGTGTGTGTGTGTGTGTGTGTGGAGTGTGGTGTGTGTGGGTGGGTGTGTGTGTGTGTGTGTGGAGTGTGGTGTGTGAGTGTGTGGAGTGTGGTGTGTGAGTGTGTGTGTGTGTGTGTGTGTGTGTGAGTGTGTGTGTGTGCGTGTGTGTGTGTGTGTGTGTGTGTGTGTGTGTGTGTGTGTGTGTGTGTGAGGAGTGGAATGCAAACCACCAACTACGTAATACCGTAAAAATTACAAGCCACTGCAGATTAGTCTCGCGAGCAGCCGTCGAAGGGGGAAGGACATCCTTCCCCCTTCGACGGCTGCTCGCGAGACTAACTGCAGATGTGTTTCTACTCGATATTTCGTAATAAGTGTGTGGGGGTTGGACGTCACCGTCGCCCCCCACAGTCAATCAACCCTACCCCCACCTCGAGCTATAACCTCACCTCCAGGTAGAACAGATCAGTTGGTGTTATTTGAGAGTCCAGGTAATCCTCATACGTGGCATACTCGGTGACTATAGTATCTGCAGCGCTGTTACTAGCTTCCTCACCAGTAGCCGCCATCTTTATGTTCAGAAAGCTGGCGTTGTCATAGCCTCGATCCCAGGCCGATCCGTCTCTAATTGAACGCTAGGTCGCCTCCTCGATGTCATAGCAGTGGTAAGGGTAGTGTGTGTTTGTATCGGGTAAAGATCGGCAGATTAATAATTGCATTATTGACGTCTAAATGGCCACCCAGACCCAACAACTAGTACTGCTCCTGCTCTGTATCGTGGCTTCCCTGTTTAGCACAAGCACTGGTATAATAAATTGAATGCATTATACAGCTCCAGAATAATATCAGACAAAACAATTATAATAATAAAAATTGTTGTGTCATATATTATTCTGGAGCATTCAATTTATATGCAACGTTACAATGTTCGATAACAAACGTGTTTTATACTTTAATACGTGTTTTTTTGTACTGCAGGTAGCGATGACAACCATGTGTGGCTTCTCGGAGAGGACTCAGGTTACCATGACAACTACGATACTATCTACTCGTCATGTGACACAACTAGCATCGTAGCACTGACAAAGGTACGTCAGCTTGACTATTATATATGAATCACCCAAACCCTAACTCATTACTAATAAATTATTATACTCTTTAATATTAAATTTTGATAGGTCTTTCAAAGAGCTACAAAACACATTCTTTAGATTTGTAATTGGGCAATCCTAACTCAAGTTATCGATCTCAAAGATCAAAGAAAAATATTATGTCTAGAAAATAATTGAGTATGAAAGAAACCGTATGTATGACTATTTGTTCCCTTCATCTCAGGACAGACTACATGTTGACTACTACACTGCTGTGGAACAGTTGAGAATGATTAGATTCAATTTTCCTCTAGCGGTTGATTTTGTGGTCACCCGAATGATTAACGAGGAACAACAGGACGAAGTGTTTGTGGCCGTGCATGAAGGTACGTGTGTGGGTGTGGGTGTGTGAGGTGTGGAGTGTGTATGTGTGAGGTGTGGAGTGTGAGTGTGTGTGTAGGTGGGTGTAAAAATTGACTAAAGTCATGTTCAAGCTTTATTTAACACTGATGGGTCCCCTGTAATTTGAAGAGTAGAGTTTTAATAATCAAAAGCCATTCTCTAAATTTACTAACGGAACTGACGTTATGGCCGTTCAAAGATGCATGCCTATATTATAGTATAGGCTGTGATCTCCCACAAGTGGAGCTGTGTGTGTGTGTGTGGTACTGTCCCTACAATGCTCACACTAATTATTGTTGACCTCTCTATAAACACACACACTATCAATCCACCCACTCCACACTCCCCACCACCCACACACACACAGGTTATATGAGCATCAACAGATTTGGCAACTTCACGATCTTCCCCATCTCCATGGGCAAATCCTCTAGCCTCATCATGATCTCCAACCTTGCTTGTACCACTCCCGCCCACACCACACACATACTCTGTGTCAATGTAATCAAAGGAACGCAAAAAATATGCAAGGACGATATTCCACCTGGTTCCCATGATTACTCGGACGTCTGCCCACGTTTGCAACTTGTTTATATAGTGACATCGGATCAAAAGACGATTTTGAAATTCAACGTTAGCGATGATTGTCTTGTATTGATATCTAAGAAGTCTGGAAATGACTACGATAGTGCCATGTGGTTTTCTTATAATAATGGTTCGACATTATTTCTGAGTAATGGACTGGCTTTGAATGCTGTTGATCTAGAGGCTGCTGGAACATTGGGTGGGGAAGATGTCGGCACTGTACACTATAGCTCTGTGTCACAACTATACAGTCAGGCAAGCCAGCTGGGAGGATCTAGCAAACTATACTTACATGGCCTATCATGACCATACGAAATGATGTCATGAATAAAGTATTCCGTGGTCGGATTTATCTAGTAATGGTACAGAGACTATTCCAAGCCCGAATGGCTACAGTATCGTCCGTCCAATCAGCTTGCAGTATTGTCAGATGGACTTTGCATATGCTTTAGTTACATACAAGAGGGAAAAGGACAATTTCCTTAGAACAGGTGTCGCTTATATTAAGTCTTATTTTTGAATTTTGCTGTTCATTAATTTTGCTATAATTATGTACGTATGTTATTGCCCAGCCAGAGTGCAACATGCCATATTATGTTGCCGAGGGCATTATGTCATCCCATAGATACTATGAACTAGAGCACTAAAGTGCAAACCCTCGGCTGGTGACATGATTATAAAGAAACCAGAAGACTGATATAATGCAGTGCATATAGTGATGTTGTTATCATCATCATGCATGACTTGCACAGCAACTCAGGAGCAATAAAACTAAACCAGACTGGAGGCATGCTGAAACATTTGAGAACAGGTAGTAGTACTATAAATATATGCACTGTGGATTAGGATCACAGCAAAGAAGCATGGAGTCTCAGAGAAGTATGGCTCCAGGTCCTGCATGGATCCCAGTCAGCTAAAGCAAGCTTTCTGCTTTAGTGACCCTGTTCCAATATTGTTCCTGGTATATACAGCTTTCTACTTTAGTGACCCTGTTCCATTGTTTCTGGACCTGGTACAGGATCACTTCAGTTATAAGTAACGCATGTGCAAGTTCTGTTCAAGCTACATTTTGCTCGCTTTTATTAGACAACGAAGCTTTAACACCGAAAGCTGCCACTATTAGAAGTACTGACTTGTTGTGTGGAGGCTACCCATGCTGTAAACGCAGTGCTAGAGCATCCAGGTAAGCAGACCCAGTCACAAGCTTCTTAGCTTTTGCTCGTTTTTATTTGACAACGAAGGTTTAACATGAAATTCTGCCACTATTAAAATTAATAACTTGTTGTATGAAGGCTATCCATGCTGTAAACGCAGTGCTGTGGCATCCAGGTGAGTAGATTCACCTGTCACAAACAAACAAACAAACAAACTAGAGCACTAAAGTGCAAACCCTCGGCTGGTGACATGATTATAAAGAAACCAGAAATATAATGCAGTGCATATAGTGATGTTGTTATCATGTATGACTTGCACAGCAACTCAGGAGCAATAAAACTAAACCAGACTGGAGGCATGCTGAAACATTTGAGAACAGGTAGTGGTACTATAGATATATGCACTGTGGATTGGGATCACAGTAAAGAAGCCTGGAGTCTCAGAGAAGTATGGCTCCAGGTTCTGCATGGAGTAGGATCCCAGTCAGCAGCAGGAGCTATATTCAAGCTTCTACTTAGTGACCCTGTTCCATTGTTCCTGGTATATACAGCTTTCTACTGTAGTGACCCTGTTCCATCGTTCTTGGTACAGGATCACTTCAGTTATAAGTAACGCATGTGCAAGTTCTGTTCAAGTTACATTTTGCTCGCTTTTATTAGACAAAGAAGCTTTAACACCGAAAGCTGCCACTATCAAAAGTACTAACTTGTTGTGTGGAGGCTACTCATGCTGTAAACGCAGTGCTAGAACATCCAGGTAAGCAGACCTAGTCACAAGCTTACTCAAGCTTCTTAGCTTTTGCTCGACAAAGAAGCTTTAACATCAAAATCTGCCACTATTTAAACCAAGATATTGTTATGTGAAGGCTACCTATGCTGCAAACGCAGCGCTATGGCATCCAGGTGAGTAGATATACTAGTGACAAACAGACAAACAAACAAACAAACAAACTAGAGCACTGAAGTGCAAACCCTCGGCTGGTGACATGATTATAAAGAAACCAGAAGAGTGATATAATGCAGTGCATGTAGTGATGTATGACTGAGCTGTCTAGCACAGCAACTCAGGAGCAATAAACTAAACCAGACTGGAGACATGCTGAAACATTGAGAACAGAGTTTTAGTGGTACATGAGGTGAACTAGGTCCTAGTCTAGGATTACAGCAAAGAAGCCTGGAGTCTCAGAGAAGTATGACTCTTGGATGGAGTAGGATCCCAGAGTCAGCTAACAAGAGCAACAAACAAGTCACAATTCTAGCTTTCTATTGTAGTGACCCTTTTCCACTGTTTTTGGTACGGGATCACTTCAGCTGTAAATACGGAGGGTGCCTCGAATAAAGGCCGCGTGTATAGTGTTTGCTAGCTAGCTAGCGTCGGTCCCAGGCCGATTTTTTTTTAATAGAAGGAAGTTGAAAAATACGGCGACCTAGCGTTCAATTGGAGACGGATCGGCCTGGGGTGAGGCTACTAGCTAAGCTAGCCTCGATCCCAGGCCGATCCGTCTCTAATTGAACGCTAGGTCGCCTCCTTGGCCTGGTATTGATTGTATCTGGGCGTGTATCTGGGCGTGACTTCGTTATTATTATTAAGTCCATGTGGTCAAATGAAAATTGAATAAAATTAATGATGGCTTCTAAGTTTGTTCTTTGTAGGTTATGTTGCAGCACTGATGCCATACAAAACAGAAGATATAAACATTTGTTCAGCAGTAAGGCTCTCAAAGAAGATATTCCAGGGAGGCTCAGTCTTGCATTGGATCTGCCTGTTAGTGATTCAGATGGCCTGTCAAAGATTGTCTGTCTTTCTTGTATCAAGAAGATAGAGTCCATAGAGGCGTTCAGGCTCCTGGCCAGACGTAGCTACCAGAAACAAGTGTCCAAAGGGCAGCTCCCTAGTAGTCCAGTAAGATCAGCCCCTAAGAAAAGGACTAAGGACACGAGTGGTTCCGACGCATCTCCTTTCACTGTGAGCTCGCGTCCATCAGCAAAGAGGAGTACCATCGGGGTTCGAGGAAAAAGGCTTGCTTTTAACTCCTGCACAAAGTAGGAAATTTTTAATGTGATAGTGTTGTAAATAAAATTATTTTTTTATCTCACATTGATGGTCCACATAATGCCAGTGCCTCGACATAATCTGCAATCGCTGTGGAGCTAGAGGGTAGGTCAGAAACTATCCAGTTTGCAGCCAACATTGGAGCACCAGGAGGGGAAAATGCTCTAAGCTCACCTAGGTGTGCATAGGCAGGACGAAAGTCAGAGCTCCTACAAAACATACATAACTAGTGTTCAAGCTGGCGCTGTGCTAATGCCTCTCGCCATGTTTTTGCTTTCGCTCAAAAGTATTAGAGTGTTATCTATAATGAATTTTATATTAAAGTTAGCTTATCTGTATAAAGTCACTGAGAAGAAAAGACTTATTTACATGCATCTATTGTAAGTTGTTATTTATTGTATTATGTGGCTTACCAGGACATCAAGAAAGAAGAAAATTGATTCTTCCAGGATCTGTAGTTCAGTGTATATAATATCTAAGAAGAAAAGACCTGTGTACATGCATATTGTTATCTATATTGTTATATGGTAGTGTTTTGTGGCTTACCAGGCCCTCAAGACAAAGATGATTCTGCCAGGAGGATCTGGATCTGGATCTTGGATATTATTTTCTCACACATGGGGAATGAGCGCGCATGCGCATTACATCCACAGGAATAATTAAAGGGTGTGTCCAAAGAGATCAATTTCACAAATGGCTACTGCTAGCTAGCTGTTTTAACAGATATTTTCTGAGTATTGTAGCTAACAAAAAGCTAGCGCTTTAGTGCAAGGCTAACTCATATGTTGAATAGAAAGTTTGTGCGGACAGATGATGCTATGAAAGATTCTGAAGAGACTGCAACAGCCTTCAATGTGAGTCAAACTAGCCATAACTCGAGAAAGAAGCTTTAGTTTGCTAATCCACGAATCAAAATCCAAGAGAACGTGGCTAGAAGCCTATAGAAGCTGTTAGTTTTCGTCGCATTGTAACCGTTGAGCAGTTATAGCTGGAATACACACACACACACACAGACAGACAGACAGACACACACACAGTCAGCTTTACCGTATCCCTCGTGCGGCTACGCCTCGAGGCATAATAATCACAACGGGAGTTATTAATAACTTGCCACTTGTAAACACAGTGTGTTTCGTCCACAGCTATTGCCACTAAAGAGGAATTGAGTGGAGGCTCTAGTAATAGCATCCTCCAACGATAGTCTTCAACAACAGCCTCTGGGGCAGTGAACAACAGATGGTACTTTCCATCCGACACATCTTTGTTAGTGGCAACAAGACTTCTGTCGATTCCCTTATTACTACTGAGGATGACAGCAGAAACACCTCTAGTGTTCAGACTCCTGACCTGGTCAATCATGAGAGACACAAGGGGAGAGATGACAAGAACTACACTTCTGGCGACAAGAGGACCCTTAGTCCTACCAAGCTTGTAGTCCATCAAGAAGGGTAGCAATTGATAGCACAGAGACTTGCCATACCCAGTTAAGTTGGGAACCACACAAAAACGTCCCTTCCTTCTGACAGGAGCTTGAGAGCACGGACCTGCTGTTCCTTGAGGATCAGTCCTTCTTGCTTCACACAAGACAGTGCATATGCTAATGCTTCTTGGATATCAAAAGACGTTGAAATTGCCATAGTATAGTAGCTAGCTAGCTTTACGGAGCTATTCATGAGATTACAATTACTTTTACGGAGTAGGTGCTCATACATACACCATTAGTGTTAAGTCGCTCAGGAATTCGCTCTTTTTTAGCGAATACCTGAGCGAGGTGGAGCCAATAAGAGCACGCCCAGATACACGCCCAGATACAATCAATACCAGGCCGAGGAGGCGACCTAGCGTTCAATTAGAGACGGATCGGCCTGGGATCGAGGCTACTAGCTAGCTAGCTGCCAACGTGCAAGTTCAAGCTTCTTAGTTTATGCTCGCTTTTATTCGACAACAAAGCTCTAACATCGAAATCTACTATTGTTAAAACTAATAACTTATTGTGTGAAGGCTATCCATGCTGTAAACGCAGTGCTGTGGCAGCCAGGTGAGCAGATCCTGAACTTACAAACAGACAAACAAACAGACAAACCAAACGACTACTATAACTAGAGCACTAAAGTGCAAACCCTCGGCTGGTACATGGTGACATGATTAAAAAGAAACCAGAAATATAATGCAGTGCATATAGTGATGTTGTTATCATGTATGACTTGCACAGCAACTCAGGAGCAATAAAACTAAACCAGACTGGAGGCATGCTGAAACATTTGAGAACAGGTAGTGGTACTATAGATATATGCACTGTGGATTAGGATCACAGTAAAGAAGCCTGGAGTCTCAGAGAAGTATGGCTCCAGGTTCTGCATGGAGTAGGATCCCAGTCAGCAGCAGGAGAAGCTTCTCTACTTTAGTGACCCTGTTCCATTGTTCCTGGTATATACAGCTTTCTACTTTAGTGACCCTGTTCCATCGTTCTTGGTACAGGATCACTTCAGTTATAAGTAACGCATGTGCAAGTTCTGTTCAAGCTACATTTTGCTCGCTTTTATTAGACAAAGAAGCTTTAACACCGAAAGCTGCCACTATCAAAAGTACTAACTTGTTGTGTGGAGGCTACTTATGCTGTAAACGCAGTGCTAGAACATCCAGGTAAGCAGACCTAGTCACAAGCTTATTCAAGCTTCTTAGCTTTTGCTCGACAAAGAAGCTTTAACATCAAAATCTGCCACTATTTAAATCAAGATATTGTTCTGTGAAGGCTATCTATGCTGTAAACGCAGCGCTGTGGCATCCAGGTGAGTAGATATACCTGTGACAAACAAACAAACAAACAAACAAACAAACTAGAGCACTAAAGTGCAAACCCTCGGCTGGTACATGGTGACATGATTAAAAAGAAACCAGAAATATAATGCAGTGCATATAGTGATGTTGTTATCATGTATGACTTGCACAGCAACTCAGGAGCAATAAAACTAAACCAGACTGGAGGCATGCTGAAACATTTGAGAACAGGTAGTGGTACTATAGATATATGCACTGTGGATTAGGATCACAGTAAAGAAGCCTGGAGTCTCAGAGAAGTATGGCTCCAGGTTCTGCATGGAGTAGGATCCCAGTCAGCAGCAGGAGAAGCTTCTCTACTTTAGTGACCCTGTTCCATTGTTCCTGGTATATACAGCTTTCTACTTTAGTGACCCTGTTCCATCGTTCTTGGTACAGGATCACTTCAGTTATAAGTAACGCATGTGCAAGTTCTGTTCAAGCTACATTTTGCTCGCTTTTATTAGACAAAGAAGCTTTAACACCGAAAGCTGCCACTATCAAAAGTACTAACTTGTTGTGTGGAGGCTACTTATGCTGTAAACGCAGTGCTAGAACATCCAGGTAAGCAGACCTAGTCACAAGCTTATTCAAGCTTCTTAGCTTTTGCTCGACAAAGAAGCTTTAACATCAAAATCTGCCACTATTTAAATCAAGATATTGTTCTGTGAAGGCTATCTATGCTGTAAACGCAGCGCTGTGGCATCCAGGTGAGTAGATATACCTGTGACAAACAAACAAACAAACAAACAAACAAACAAACAGACCAACCATAGATAGAAGAGGGAGGGATTGGAAACGAACGACAATTTCAATGATATCCGTTGAAACACTCCTTGTCTTGTTACGTAATCACGTTCTGGCGGGATTGTAACAAAGATTTTCTCTGACTCAGTTCTTGCAGACGTTGTTAGAGTCTAACTTAGACTTCTGGGTTAGGCCAGATGTCCGTGGCTTAACTGTATTCATACCTGGTAAGTTAGAAACTTACTTCAGTAGAGTTGAAGCAGAATAATAGGCCAGTTTTGTAGGGTAAGGTGATAGTCAAAATTATGTCTCCCTCTAGCACATATGTAAAGCTGATTTGCAGTTTGTACCTGTGTCAAACTGTATACTTGGGTCCTAGTGCTTTGCGTAAGTATTACTTTTTGAATGATACAAGTGAAACTTTTGTACTATATCAATAAATAAAGTATTTCAGGAGTGTTTTTTGTCTCCTTTTTTCATCTCTAAAAAGGGCTAGTTGAATATATTCTGCTAATATACTGTTAGAGGAGTATTTGAAGTTTTGCATTGTCTTTGTTTGCACTTACAGAAATGCCGTGAAAATTTTGAATCGTCATTCACGAAAGAATGAATTTAGGATTACTGGTAAGCATGCTATACTGATTATTGCCCACACTATACTTTTATAACAATACCTGCAGTGAGGTCATTTGTGGAGATGGTTAGATATCTGTTCACAATACCTGGAGTCATCAGCAACAGGTTGTGCCAGGACCCCGTTAAATTGGCCAACAAAGACATAGGGGTAAATCCAACGAGAACCCGAATGTTAGTGAATTTGCTAAGAACACAGGCTCTTCGGGTGATCAACAGCACATGTGCAACAATTAGAGGCAACTGCTGAAAGACAATAGAAGGCGACCATTGCAGCTAGGTGATGAGAATAACCCCTTCCCAAAAGAAGGCACAACCATAACATGTTCAATCACATTGAATGTTCAATTCTTAACTGTGATAAATTATTGTTCAATTCTATAAATTTAACTGTGCATGATAATTAAATGATGCTGCAGAGTGTCACGACTTCAATTCTGAGTAGAATTTCAGCCCGAACCATCACACTATGTTCAGAACCCTCCAACGAAATTAACTATCAACGCAGAAGCTGTGTTGAGGGCAACTGCTTCCTCTGGTGATGAAGCTTTGAATCTATGTACTCTCTGTCAAAACAGTCATAAAAGCTTCCTTAAACCTACCTGCATTTACATGAAAAGGAAAGAAAGTAAATGGAAAGTAATTAATTATTATTTATTATTAACAAACAGTTCAACATCACTTACTCTGAAATGGAGCAGGAGCACTACTTTCCATTGTACAGTGCAAATGTAGACCTGAGCTAGAAAGCCATTCTTGAGAACTAGAATTTGAAAGCCATATACTCGAAATCAGCTGGCTGGAACACAATTTTTATTTTGAGGAAGTATAAGTAGTGATCACTTCCCTCTTTGATCTATGCTTCCGGCAGACAAGGAGTGTTCGGCACACGTGATTCGTTTCCAATCCCTCCCTTTTCTATCTATGGACCAACATACTACTATACCCGTGGCCGCCCACGCGCGCCTCGGGTAACAAACCAACAGACTACTATACCCGTGGCCGCCCACGCGCGCCTCGGGTAACAAACAAACAAACCAAACGACTACTATAACCCGTGGCCGCCCACGCGCCTCGGGTTAATTACTGTGTATCTATGGTCATCCAGTGCAATATATGGCATGTTGCACGAGGGCGCCTGCAATAACCCCAATGACGTTAAACTCGAAAATGGTTACTCTAGAATAGCCTCGAGACCAGCCCTTCCTTATCTGAAAGGCCTGGTCAAGTTCCAATGTAGCCTCGATCCCAGGCTAGTTCCAATGTAGCACTCGTCCAGCTGAGTCAGCTTTTTATAGCATCATAATGATATTCATGGATAATACACCTTGGGCGGACCTTGTGCGGGCAATTACCGGTCCAACCAGTGCTACATTGGAAATTGACCAGGCGTTCTTTCAGATAACAAACGGCTGGTCTCGAGGCTAACTCTAGAATAGCCTCGAGAGACCAGCCGTTTGTTATCTGGTCTCGAGGCTAACTCTAGAAGCGGCTCTTTTTGGTGTTACTAAGACCAGTGGCGTGTACAATGGGGGGCTTTGGGGGCTTGAGCACCCCCCTGTCCTCCCAGACAATCATGAAATATCACTCAGTAGCTAGCTAGCTAACTGTGCAGCTCCAGAGATATGTGCAGCTCTATCTCGATCTCATTGACAACGACAAGTCATGATCGACCACGCCCAATTGAGCATGCGCAATCAGTATTGCTATTCCAATGGTTATGTAATGCTAAATAGCTGATCAAGATCCTCTGCACTCTCCCAGTCACCTCTTGCTCCACTGAGAGATACTGAGAAGCAATAACTAACACCAGAATGACTGGACATCCCCATTGCAGTGATTTACCAGTTTGCTAGGATGTACCCCAGGAGAATAGTGCATGGAGATCCTACAAGATGACTGACTCATAAATATCACGCTATGAGATCCCATTTGAGTGTATTTAGCAGGGAACTATGAGCTATAGTACCGGTACTATAGATTGCTCTGGGCTACAAACTACAACATTATACATTGTATTGTCATTTACAAGAAGATACACATGTAATAACATAAAAATTACTGTAGCTAGATGCTTTATCTAGTAACATAGTAACAGAACTATAGAATGGAAGAGAGAAGCTCTAGAGGAGAATAGTAGGAGCTGCTCTTTTCTTGGGCAGTGTGCTGTACTTTTTTGCTGCAAGGCTGCATGGGGGAGGAGCTGGATGTATGAAAGATGCGCCGCAATAAATGAGGGGGCGTAAAATCACGAGCGCTATGCGCGCGGCTCCATTTTTTCTGTATTCTTGAGCACCCTCCTGCTTCAATCTCTAGAAACGCCCCTGAAGACAGTGGTGTTATGTTGCTATGCCCTCAGGATATGTATAGGATATACCACACCTAAGAGGAGGATATGCACCCATATATCCTCCGCTACCGTGGTTACTCCGAGGCAGAGCCGAGGGGCATGTAACCACGGTAGCCTCGATCCCAGGCCGAGTTTTCGCTTTTATAACGGTTAGGCAAACAACTGGGCCTGGTACTAGTTGTCTGTGCATGTGTCAAATTTTCATTGTATTTGTGGTCGGCAAAGATATTTAATAAATCAATAATCGAAATTTGTACACAGAAAATGCACAGAGTGAGTACACAAAAGATGCACATAGGGAGCTGCTTCACAAGGGCCTGGGGAGTTGCCAGTTGTGCTGCAGCACGATTACAGTGACCCAGGGCAACTTCAAGATGATTGAATGCCTTCAAATTACGTTTCAACGATTTAGCAGGCTGCTGGACTTCTCTGATTCTAGGCCCCAACTTGTAACTCAGTTAAACTTTGCTTGAGAAAACGTAGATTCTCTTGATGCCTCTGAGCTACCCAGCAACACTCGAACGATCAGGTCATACTCCAGTCCTGTAAGTATAGGACAATATTAAAGAAACCAAACACGGTTAAACCCTTACCTTAAACTGTCCAGTCTTGTCCGTTAGTATGGCCAAGAGGAACAATGTTGGGATAGCTGGATAGTAGCCATTGCTCCTGTACAGAGAAGTAGACATTCAAAATACGTGTAGATCTACTGTATACATGTACATATTAAATTTCTCGTATTAAACAGGTTATAGTGTCATTGTCGACGAGCTGATGATGGCAGCACCAAGTTCTCTAGCTCACACTCTTCACTTGATCCACCATATTAATGATGATACTATAGATCTTTTAATACCAAACATGAACACGACTTGACATGATAGCATAGGGCCCACACAAAAATATCTGACCTTAACAAGCTTGACAAAGCTTTATACCTTTTCCCTTGTTGTTCAGTCTTCAGAATAATGTTTTCTAAGCTTCAGAGAAGAGAGAAGCTTCAGCTAAGAGCCATTCCAATAATGATAAAACGGGAACTGACTTCTAGTACACGATAGTACACGAATATAAATGTCACAAAAGTGAACGAGAATATCCATTTGTCAGAATCTCACCAACGACTGACGCATGCGCAGACAACTAGTACCAGGCCCAGTTGTTTGCCTAACCGTTATAAAAGCGAAAACTCGGCCTGGGATCGAGGCTAGTAACCACGGTAGCGGAGGATATAATTATAGCCTCTTACACAGGCTCTCCTTTTCTGTTCTTTATCACAATCGTTCAATAAGATAAAATACTGTATTATTCGTTCAATGAGATAAAATACGGTATTAATTGGAGGAATAAAGAAAGAAATAGACGTAAAGTTAGGAAAAAGGAGAGCCTGTATCGGGAAGTCGCGTGAGGGTAGAAGGGTGGTAGAAGGGTGAAAATGAGCGTGGGCATACTGAGCTAGAGATGTTGGACTGCCCACGCAGAGGTCTACGACTAGTAAAACTTTGCCTGCAGCAAGCTGGACATGGACTTGGAACTGGAAGTTTGCAAGCACTATAGCTAGCTATACCTTAGGCTTAGCTAGATGATCTACTAGTCTAGATTGTGTGTTTAGATTCTATCACTATTACCTTTTCTTGTGTCTTTCTACATGCTATAGTAGAATAGCTTAGTCATCATTATCATATAGCAGGTAGCTACTGCCACCAGAGCTGGCCACCCTGGTTCTCTGATCTGACTTGCAGCACAGCTTGGTGGTTGTCTCAGTACAGTCTTATTAAAACTCTGAATGCGTGGGAGAATACCTTACGTCACGATTGTGGGCTACATATCGCCCACGTTCATAAAAATCCTTGTGGATCACGCGATTTCCCAAACCAGGCCTTACTTTTTCTTAAACTGTACGCCCATTTCTTTCTTTGCTGCCTCACTATGTCTTTCTATGATTTATGGATGAACAGTGACAACAGCAAGAAAAAGTAAGGCCTGGGAACGAGGCTAGAGGATATATAGGGTGCATATCCTCCGAGTAGGTGTGGCATATCTGACTTATACCACGTGACCGCAGCACTATAAAAGGACCTCCCCTAGCAACAATTCAATCACGATGCAGACTGCAAAAAAGAACAAGACTATGCCGGATTTTGCAGCCGTCAAAGAGCTAGTTGAGCAACATGTTGACTCCTACAGATGCTCAAGAGCTTCCTTGGTCCAAGCGTTGACCATTCGACGTCCCTTACTGGAGTTGCAAGCTCTTCTTGGATAAAATGTATCTAAACCGCGCTCATGGACCCATGGAAGCTTAGCCATCTTGTTGGAGAGCACCTTCCGTGTTTCTGCCGTCGCTTTGAGTCTTAGTACCGTCAAGCATGGCTCTTTTCTCTTTGCTTACTTTCTTGAACAAATGAAAAAACTAAAAAACAACTTGAAAAACTGTGCATGCCTGGGGCTGTATGCTAATATTCTATATATCCTACAGCTGTTGACCAATGAGATCAATTTGTGGTGATGTAAGTGTGGTATAAAAACTAGTTATAACACGTCCACTCGGGATGCATGGCATATATTGCACTCAGCCCCCTCGTGCTTCAGTGCAATATATTCCATACATGTCATCCCTCGTGCCCGTGTTATAACTATAGATCTAACATATTCTGAAAGAAATGCGTAAACAAGATGCAGGCAAAGCTTTATGTTTTTGGTAAACAGTGCATTGAACCGACTTTTCGTGATAATCTGCATATTCCTCTAGCTGGCAGTATGCGGCCTGGAATCGAGGATATACTAGACAAGATTAATTTTAACGCGCATGTGCAGTATAATTGCGAGAGCACGTATAAAAGTAGTGAATGTAGCCTAGGATACTTTCATACTGAGTTGCAAGAAGCATTAGTCCATGATGAGTTGCTTACTGTGGAAATCAGTCACTGTCCTGAGCCTGGTTTGGGCTGTTGGAGGTGAGCTGGCTATGCCTCTGGCATTACATATGTATCATAATTATAATGAAAGTAAAATAATAGAATTATAATAATTATTATTTCCCTTCCAATAATAATAATTATACTTCTATACATACTCTGTTATTAAATGTTTCTACTCTGTATGATCGATGATTGTTTCTGCATAGAGTTGGTTAGACATGTAGGTAGGAATTCAGTGAGCGAGAATCAACGTTTTCTGTTAATAATTATTCTACTGCATGGTATTGTTGCTGTCCTGTTATGTTTGTGTCATTGCTATAATTATGTATCGCGAGTAATTTTCGTATAGACTTTGTATTCTACAGCTCAAGATAGTGATGTAGAACTGAGAATAATTTTCCACTTTAAATTTCGTATGACACTTTACAATACAAAAATACGCACCATGCGAAAGTAACTCGCTTAGCTAAAATAAAACAAAAGTGTTGTATAGCAGTTAGTAATGTCAATGAAGCTACTTATATTTATTTCAGCAGTTAAAACTTGAAAAGGCTTCTGATGTACTAACATAATTATTTATCAATATATATACATGCAGGAACATACACATTCCATTACTTTCCTATATTAATAAAGCTATTGATTCCATGCTTTTCCTCTGAGTAATTGTAAGCTACCACAGTTATGTAGGTAGCATGTTTTTCAGTAATGGTGTGAGGGGGGAATAACTGACTGATTAATAAAGCTATTGATTCCATGCTTTTCCTCTGAGTAATTGTAAGCTACCACAGTTATGTAGGTAGCATGTTTTTCAGTAATGGTGTGAGGGGGGAATAACTGACTGATTAATAAAGCTATTGATTCCATGCTTTTCCTCTGAGTAATTGTAAGCTACCACAGTTATATATGTAGGTAGCATGTTTTTCAGTAATGGTGTGAGGGGGGAATAACTGACTGATTAATAAAGCTATTGATTCCATGCTTTTCCTCTGAGTATTTGTAAGCTACCACAGTTATGTAGGTATCATGTTTTTCAGTAATGGTGTGAGGGGGGAATAACTGACTGGCCTACTCATAATTAACTCACACCTTTCGTCCCTAATTGTTATAGTTACCACAGTTATGTGGGGAATACTGACTGGCCACTATTATGAGCCAATATCAGCTGCACACTGACTAATAAGACATAATTATAACAAGCCAGCTGTGAGCTAGAGAATCAGAGACATCAATTAATATGTTATGGATTCTAGCCGTGAGTGGTAATAATTCTTCATTTCGTGCCCTCAGGACAATTGAGTGGAGATGTGAGGCTGATAGATTCGTCTGGTTCAACAGATACCAAAATTGGCAGACTGGAGGTCTATTACAATGGACAATGGGGGACAGTGTGTCAGGACAACTTCGGTATAAATGATGCAAGAGTGGCTTGTCGTCAACTAGGTTTCCTAGGTTACATAGGCTATGGGGTCGTACGAAAGTAAGTATACCAATCATGGTTTGTGAATTTAGTTGATTTTAACTTGTATCACTCACCGATATTTTTACGATAGTGCCCTAACAGTGTCAGCATCCACACCGATATGGTTGGACGAGCTTGGTTGCTTTGGATCTGAAACTAGACTAGATGACTGCCCACACAATTCTATTGGAATTCATAATTGTGATCGTTCTGACGATGTGGGATTAGTGTGTGCAATAAGTGAGTGATGTTATACACTTTCAATATAATTATATATATAAATTATTACTTTAGATGAAGATTTGAGACTTGTGAATAGTTCTGGCACCACTGGGTTAGGTCCCGATGGTCGACTGGAGTTGTTTTATAACGGACAATGGGGGACAGTGTGTGACGATAGCTTCAGTCCAAACGATGCAAGGGTGGCTTGTCGTCAGCTGGGGTATGATGACTATGCTAATTATGGACGAGTAGGAACATTAGGGTGAGTGCAGGTCCGTAGACAGTGGGGGGCAGGGGACAGTGGGGGGCAGCCCCCCTGTCATTCTAGATCTAGCTTTCAACAGAATTACTGATGTGCACATGCATAGTGCATATATTGAATGATGTAGTGTTGAAGCACGGGTGCTGGAGTACCTTCTTAGCTCAAGCTACCTTTCCTTAGTTGCTCCATGAATAGCTAAGTTGGTGCCAGAGCAAGTTACAAGTTGCCATGCATGAACAGCTATGCTCAGAAATAACGGCTGACAATTTTTTAAAGTAACCATTTTCAGCTGTTATTTTGCCATCCCTGCAAACCCAAATTATCTACGGGGAGTTGTCACTGCAATTAATTATAGATGTGATTTCTATAATAATAGTGCAATTGTGTTTTATTGCGATCATTTCCCCCTATAGTTTCTCCCAATCATCATCAACCACTCGGACATGGCTAAACGAGCTTCGTTGCTTAGGAAACGAGACCAAACTCATTAATTGTCCTGCTAACACTATCGGAGTTGAAGATTGCACCCATACACAAGATGTGGCCTTATTCTGTATTTCGGGTAAGTTAAATAGATGAGTACGAATATGGTGCCACATTGCTGCATGCAGTTTAATTTGCAAGTATAATGCGTTGCCAGAATCGTATTCTTTTAATGTATACATATAATTATACACATCATATGGTACAAGTATACCTAGAATAATGTTTTGCGAGTAACTAACATATGTGAATTTTGTGAGGGTTGATCAATTCGCAACAATAAAATCGCAAAACCTAAGTAAATGCAAACGATCCTTGCCAAATCACAGATCGCAAAGAGTCAAATTTTCTGCTGATTTAGCTCATTCGCAAAGGTTTTTCATCCGCAAAATATTCTAGTAATACGGTACATGCATGTGAATGTATCATAATTATACAGCCATGCACAATAATTCAGTAGCCACCTTGACATGTATTCATTGTCAGAGGGAGACCTGAGGCTGGTAGACAACTCAGGCCGAACAGGAGGCTCCTCTGGCAGACTGGAGGTCTATAACAGTGGACAATGGGGGACAGTGTGTGATGATAGCTTCAGTCCAAATGATGCAAAAGTGGCTTGTCGTCAGCTGGGGTACGATGACTATACTCAGTATGGACGAGTAGGAACATTAGGGTGAGTGTCACTGTATTTAAAGTGATTTCAGTTATAATTAATGCAATTGTGTTTTATTGTGATCATTTCCCCCTATATAGTTTCTCCCAATCATCATCAACCACTCGGACATGGCTGGACGAGCTTCGTTGCTTATGAACTGAGAGCAGACTCATCGATTGTCCTGCTAACCCTATCGGAGTGGAAGATTGCACCCATACCCAAGATGTGGCCCTGTTCTGTATTTCGGGTAAGTTAAATAGATGAGTACGAATAGTGCCACATTGCTGCAGTTCAATTTTCTTTTTTTAAGTAATGCATGACAGACAGCGTAGCTATAGAATCGTAATGTATACATATATATACACATCACATCACAGTGACAGTGCAATTATAAGTAAATGTATAATTTATAACAAATTAATAGCCTGACATGTTAAATTCGCTGTATTCATTGTGTCAGATGGAGACCTGAGGCTGATAGACAACTCAGGCCGAACAGGAGGCTCCTCTGGCAGACTGGAGGTCTATTACAGTGGACAATGGGGGACAGTGTGTGATGATAGCTTCAGTCCAAACGATGCAAGAGTGGCTTGTCGTCAACTAGGATTCTCAACCTACACTCAATACGGAGCAGTTGGAACGCTAGGGTGAGTCAGTGTGTAAACTCATCATTGAGTTAACTATAATTATCTTACTAACTTGCCATTTGGTTCATCCATGCATGATGTATTATATACTTAAATTGTTGTGCTTACACTTCAATTAAATTTTAAGCTTGTACAATATTTGTGGATAATTTTTTCCCCTATAGTTTCTCCCAACCTTCATCAACCACTCGGATATGGTTGGATCAACTTCGTTGCTCAGGAACTGAGAGCAGACTCATTAATTGTCCTGCTAACACTATCGGAGTGGAAGATTGCACTCATTCAGAAGATGTGGCCCTGGTGTGCGGTGCAGGTAACAGTCAATGAGACCTGCTATATATCTCTGAATATTTTTGCAGCTTATAAATTACTATTCCATTACTTTGCAGCTACTTCCCCTTCTTTCCCTTTTTCCCCGTCCTCAACTCCAACTACATCCTCCAACATAACATCGATCAGCACAGGAGTGACTATTCCTATTATCATTGTCGTTGTGATCCTTTTTATTTTCCTGTTCTGTGTTTTCACAAACCGGAGGAGACGCCATGTTGGTCGCCCAGCAACCAGAGCTCCTATAGTCGCTAATGTTAGATCAACAACTGTTATCATCGCCAAGTCAACTGCACCAGCAGCAAAAGCACAAGATACGGCCTACCCTATATGCAATCCAAACCCCAATATTCAAACCAGGCCCCCCCCTCAGAATATGTATCCGCCTCAATCAGCAGCCCCCTACACCACTGGACAGCAACAACCCCCAGCCCCCTACACCACTGGACAGCAACCCCCAGCCCCCTACACCACTGGACAGCAACAACCCCCAGCCCCCTACTCCACTGGACAGCAACCCCCAGTCCCCTACACCACTGGACAGCAACCCCCAGTCTCCTACCCTACTGGACAGCAACCCGCTGCTCTGTACCCTGCTCTGTACCCTTGTACCCCACTGGACAACCACCCCCTACTCCGTCCTTGTCTGCATGGGGAGGAGCCCCTCCAGCATATTCAGGATGATTATGGGGACCTACTAGGCATGCAGTACATGCATGATTATTAACTGAAAGTAGTGAACTTTTAATAAGAGACATTGCAAATTGCAATTGACTGTATAATTATAGCTGTTAGTGATAGCAAACTTCTATTATTTTTTTAAGTTTAGACGATGAGAATTTTGTTCCTCATTTTTTCACAAATTATTTTCAAAAGCAAACTCTTCGGCTGATTTTTTACAATTAAATTCTAATGAATGTATATACAGCGCGTATTATGGTTTTAGCCAATAAATGATCGATTTCACACGATTTAAATGACATGTACCAATACAAAATAATAGTTTATTCTACTGTTCACACAAATAGATATATAAGTGCCTCGAAAATTTCGCGCTATACGAGCATATGTAAGATCTAGTGTTTATTTAATACCTCTTTCTTGAGGTTTGCGGAAAGTATATAATTTGCTTTCCGGCAATGCCTATATCTTTCGTTTCCAAAATTCTCAGTAATATACTGTAGTAGACTTGTTCACTATCTGGAACTCCAGCCTGCACTTAGCTCATGGGACTCCATGCAGTTACCGCGTACTGGCTGGGACTCCAGCTCACGCAATTTGATACCGCGTACTGGCTAGGAACTCATAGCTGAGACACCAGTTAAAGGTCAGGACGCCAGCTGAACTCCTTTTTTACTTTTATTTTAGTTGGACATCTAGAAACTATGTGTATTGCCAGCTCACGCAAATGTAGGAAAACAAGTATATAGCTGTTATACCTAAAGCAATTAATCCCTTCCCGGCCCTTTTGATACAATGCCTTGCCATCACTCGTAAATGTATTTTTTTATTGTTGTGAAGTCCTATTGCTACAATGGTCTAACTAGGTAGATGGTTCAAGTATTGTTAAGGAAGTGCAAGCTATTAATTATTATAAGCAGCAGAATTCTTACACCGACAGTAAAACTTAAGGTTTGTCTTTCTGGTGATTATAGACATGCAAAGCTATGCATAGCAGACTATATGCAAGCAAAGTCAGCAGCCCTGCCCTTAGCCTCGAGGGGCTGGAGTCGAGGCTACCTGCCCTCAAATGTGTTTGTTTGGTAAAGTTCATTAATCACACAGATGAATAATAATTATGATAAATAATGTTTATTATAGCAACAAAGAAAGAGTCAATGACTTTTATGAGCAAAATGCATAATTATGGATTCGCTAGTTAAAGGTGAATTAGTCATTGCATGTGAGGGGGCGTTATCCCAACTCGTACTTCTTGTCCAGTGCGGCGTACGCCTACAGAGTATTGTGGAGCAGCTGGTCATAATATCTCAGATCCTTCACAGAGGGAGGGAGTTTGGGAATGGTGGCCAACTTTGTTATAAATGTTCTGAGTTTGCAGCTTAGCTCTTGGTGAAACCCCCTCCTCATCTGTTAGCTGATATCTGTACAATAATTATGAACAGTAATACGATCTTGTTAAAGTACCGTATATAGTGGGTTATTTTCGTACGGTAGGAATTTTCGTATCTTTCGTATTGAAAAGCATTATACGAAAATTGAAATTGCAATACATTCAACGTCACTATCTTGAGCTGAGTGTACGAATATAAAATACGAATGGGTATATAGTCTGTACGAAAATTTTGCACCAACAAAAATTACCTGCTATACGGTATGCAGCATATAATTATGGATCTAATTTCAACGATTTTGAAAGATTAGAAAGAGACCTTTCAAATGGTGCCATCAAAGTTCAGATAAAAGTATTTGCCAATTTCCCATACCATGGATAATAATAGCCATGGGTCCAAGGGAGAAAAATGACAAATTATGGCCCCGACTAATAAAAATGTTGATATTGATACTCGAGTTACGGCTGTTTAGATATAATGTTCAACTACTAAAATAGTCTATATAATACTATTCAACCATAATTTTAGATATTCCTAACTCAAGTTATGGACCATCACAATAATTAACATAGCTACTAAAGCACTCCCTCCACACACACACTCACTTTAGGCACAAACAGAAGATGATTTTTTCTCGTCATCAAATACAAGAAATGGGAATGGAAGTCAGTGAGGCGGTCCTCATCTGTGGGAAACTTGTGTTCCCTTGTGAAGACATTATTCTGACACAGCTTCTCTACACGTGTGTGTTGAAACTGTGTGTGGGGGAGCATGTTTATAAGATGCTCAACAATGGGAGATATTAATATTGAGTTGAATCAAAAGCTTGTAATAAGTAAATAGTGCATTCTGTAGCTATTGGAGAGGACTATATATCACACGCCTGACAACTACACCACCACAATAATTATTACCTCACATTATACTTTAATCTAAACACACCATTTGATAGCTCTTTCAAAGAGCTACAAAATGCAGAATTGTATAGGACAATCTCAACTCAAGTTATTGCCAATCAAAGATAGCTTTCCAAAATAGTAATGTCTCGTATAATTATTTTATTAAATCACCTTTCCCCTGAGCTCAATGTCTGGTTCTAGACTGAGTGTTAGTAGTCGCTGGTCAATATTCTGTTCAGCGCTGGATATCTGACCACCGATAACTGTACGAGGAAAATAAATAAGACATTCTTTTATAGAGATGATTGATACTAGGTGCATGCAGAATACAATGGCTGGTAGATCTAGACCTTTCTGTATAGGATGCTGTACTTGTGGTAGCTCTTTATGACAGGAGAGACTTGTGTTGTTGAGGTAGCAGCGCCGTGCTCGCAAGTACTAGCGCTAGTGCAAGTACTTTGTTAGCCTCGAGACCAGGCCTTGTATATTTTAATCGCGGCCTGGATTCGAGGCTTTGTTACCACATGGCCAGTGGGTAAGGATCCGCAAACAAATATCACAACCAAAACCAAACAAACAACAAAAGGGTCACTAAACTAGAAAGCTTGAACTGAAATAAATTCCCTGATATGCATTGGGGGAAATCCCCAAAACAAAATAATATGCATTCCAACTGAAGGTAAACAAAAACAAATTAATTATTCTATTGCTGTGAATCTATTGAGTCAGTGTTGGGGTCAGAGTTCATTGGTTGCCTAGATGACTCTAACGGTATAATAGGTGAAGGGAAACGATAATTTGCTGGAGCAGGTGAAAATGGAAACATTGGGAAGGACACGGGATTCAAATTAAATCGTGATGACTGTCCCAGCATTGAGTTGTGTGAAGAAGGTCCAGTGAAATGGTTGGGGAGTGGTGTATTGAATGAACCACCCCCGGGTACAAAGGTCGATTGCCCTGTGCTCATTAAACCAGTAGCTGAGGGGTACATGTGTTGAGGGTACGCTTGTGATCCGTGAGTGGGCGGGGCTGACTGCATGGATTCCACTTGTTGGCGAAGAGAAGATATTGTATTCCAGAGTGGTGTCAAGAGTGGTGTCAAGTCACTAATAGAGAGTGGAGCAGTAGAGCTTTGTGCTGTTTGTGATTGAGTATTGGGACCATTGCTGTCTTGAGATACATTGCTTTGATCATGTGACACTCCACTCGTATCATGTGATCTGTCCCCCTCCTGAGTGGTAGTATTAGTATTCGTTTGTACTCCTTTTTTCTTTCGTGGGTTAGTTTTGTTCTTGGATTTCTGAGCGTGTCCAGTTGAGGTCTTGTCAGAACTACAGAAATCTTTCCAACTGCCGTACACCAGAGGAGATTCAACAAAGCTCTCGGCCAGTCCGGAGGTGACAAACTTCCTGTAGGTGTGGCGTGAGCGACTGGGCGTGTCATGTGACGTGGTAGAGGAGTCATGTGATTTGCTTGAATCTCTGTGCACTAGTACGACAATGTCAAATCCTAACAGAGACAGTTGGTCAACCTGTGTGTGTGTGTGTGTGTGTGTGTGTGTGTGTGTGTGTGTGTGTGGGTGTGTTCGCTCCCTACCCCAGGGAAAACTACTTCTATAATAATGGCTGTTTTGGAAAATTCAGACCTTTCCAAGCCCCCACAACTTCAATTTGGAAACTTTTTTGGGGGATTGCTATTAGTAAAACCAGTAGGTTTTACATAGGATTGGCAGTGGGTTTGCCTGTGTTTAGCAATATTTCAATTATTTTGACTCATGTTCAAACTGTTCTATCTCTGCAGGGAAAGGCCACATCAAGAAACTGGCTGAACAGATAGTTTATTTAGCCTTTTCTCTCTTTGTATCTCTCATTTCATAATCCATAAACATTTTAATGAATGAATATTTTTATTTTAAAAATTGCACTATTTCGACGTTTCACCGCTCTTTGTCTGACTGACTAAGTAAGTAAGTAAGTGAGTAAGTAAGTAAGTAAGTAAGTTTCTTGCCCAGCATTTACTCCAAGTACAGCCATCTCCAGGACATTCTGCACAGGGTTTCCAAACGACTACAACCTGGATTACAAAGCGCTTCTTCAGATTTGCGATTGCTTCCACGAGGCAGATGACCTCTCAGTCTCTATTTCTCTTACCTAGACAATTCCGCCATCTTTAATGACTCAGCAATTGTGTTGTAGCCAATAATAATAGATAGGCGTGGCTAATAAACCGTGCGCCTAAAATCAGTGCAGCAGTGCTTTTCCAGAGCCTGAGGTGTTCCTTTTCTTCACACTGTTCAGCTCTAGCTCCCTTTCTCTGACAGGCATGCTATATGCACTGGCTAGATATCATGCTCTTAAAATGGCTGTCATTTAATACTGATTCGCAAATTCAACATAATTATCAAGTAATAAATTATTACTCATTATACTATAATTATTAGTCCAGAGATATTCGAGAAGATATCTGATTAGTCCTGTCTTCTCTTCTTGTACTGCCTCTTGACGTTCCACTTATGCATGTCATGATACGTAAACTGTACTGAAAAAGTAAGGGAATCCGACTAGAAAAACATTTGCAATGTGAAAAATTGCTAGGATTGGCCAGGGGAACCACAAAAAAGCGTGGGAACAAGAAATCAGACGAGAGCATAACTCCAATCCGTTACAACGTCATGAACATGTACAATACATAGTATTAATAGACTGTGTTCCAGATCCACCTATCAGCTTCCATTCACCACATCATTCCATGCAGTCACCAGTACGGTCCGTGCATGTTACTACGCATGGATGGACTGTGTGTACCTGTGCTCAACACTGCATGTATTAGGAACATCAATTCATCACAAATCATCATGATTATGTGCCCCACATTCTAAAATGGATGTATAATAAATATATATAGGGATTGGTCATCACTCCACCAGTAAAAATTGCGTGGCATATTGGCTGGGAAAACATGGGAAAACTACCAGTATACATGTGATTGACGTTGTAACGGATTGGAGTTATGCTCTCGTCTGATTTCTTGTTCCCACGCTTTTTTGTGGTTCCCCTGGCCAATCCTAGCAATTTTTCACATTGCAAATGTTTTTCTAGTCGGATATATGTAGTAGTTGGAGCATGCAAAGACTGTATACGTACCCTAGGTTGTTCTAGCTATAAGGACAGAAACATCATAAAGTGAAAAACTGTACCTACTTCCTATATAATGGTATAGCTTGTGTCATAATAATTATAGCCTCAAGTATCAACCAGAAGTGAAATCTCACACTGACAGTAAGACAATCTTTTTTGTGTCTAAATGGCAATTTTTCCCCTGTGTATAGTGATTAAACCCCGGATAGTTTTCGAGGTGCTAATTAGTGTTACCTATCCATTTCTCTCTTCTATCTATGGATAAACTACCACCTTAAGGCTGTACAATACAATATTACTATTACTGGTACTAATACAGTATAAAGTGTGTACTGTATAGTGACCTTTTTCTGTAGTATCTGCAGTAGGTTTGAAGGGTTTTTCACAATATCCTGGTCAGGTTTGGCCCTGCTCTTAGTGGAAGGAGGGAACTCGTGCTCACATTCAGGACATTTCTTGCAGCGGATGTGACAGCTCTCCTCACAGTTAGGACACTTTCTCTGAGTCACTGGCTGGGTACCTGTGTGGACATGTGTGTGTGGGCGTCTGAGTGTGTGTATATACGTGTGTGTGTGTGTGTGGGTGGGTGGGTGTGCGTGTGTGGGCATATAAATGGTAGAGATGAATTAAGATGTACGTGCACATGGGATAAATAAATAATAGTCACTTTTTCGTTTCTTTGTTGGTGGTGGTCCATTCTCGTCACTCCTGGAGTCAGTGTTTCCAGTCACAGCAGCTGTATAGAGAGAGTAGCTGTATTGGACCACACTGTGTACTCATGATCCTAGTGAGCTTACATTGTTGTGGTAGAGACTTGAGGTAGTCAGCAATTTCAGTGTGACCCTTCCGTGTAGCAATGTCAAGAGGAGTCTCGCCATTATCGTCAGTAACACCTGAACAAGAGTGGGTGTAGAAACAAAGGTATAACACTGCATGGTGGTTGTGTTGTACTCACTGATATCACAGTTGGCCTTCTCCACCAAGTACTGCACCACATCTTTGTGTCCCTTGTAGCATGCATTTTTGAGAGGGGTCTCGTTGATATCATCCCTCACATCTGCACATAACACACCATACGCTATTAGACACACAATCAAAACACTAATAGTTATAATTATACACGGTCTAATCAACAAAATTAAGTACCATCCAGGGACACTACTTGCAGGTTGTGTTACGCTATGTAGCTTGCCATTAATAATTATGGACTTTGAACTTTCGATATCCATTTTAAACACTCGTAGTCGATTATATTTACCATTCTGTTCCGCATGTCATTTCATGTTGTACATATAAATTGTAACTGTAATAGTCTGCTAGTACTGTAGCTTGTAGCTTCTTTACCATAAAGCTTTAGCACCCGTTGAGTTAGCAAGTAGTGAACACATACTAAAAGAGGCCATTAAAAGCACAATAGATTATCACACTCACTCTTGGGGTCAACTTTGTGTTGCTCGACTAGTTCCTTCACTACACCCATGTTGCCATGGTAACATGCTGCACACAGTAACTCGGCTTTGTCCTCATCACCACATGCACAGCCACGGCTCATCAGGTAGTGGGCAACATCCACACAACCATCATATTTATACCATTCCTCCAGAGCTTTGTCCAGTGGTGACTGTCCCTCATCATCCCTCACATCTGTACATACACACAGTCAAACACAATAGTTATCAGGGTGTTTGAGAAAATGTTAGGGCGCGCGTAAGCGTCTGATGTTGTATTAATAATGATGATTCCGTCATAATTATATCTGATGGTGATGATGTCATTATTCTATGGGGGGAAGGTTAATTCACCCTCCCTGCCTCTAAACCAGGGCTACATCCAGGATTTTAGATCAGGGGGGGCGTTTTGGGCAATTTAAAAATGTAGGAGGGGCAAAGTCATCAGAATTATTATAATAGCAGTACAAATGAATCTGCCATCTCCTAGGGGGGGTGCGAATTACCCCCTCGCCCCCCCCTCAATGCAGCCCAGCATGTAAACTATAGGTTAGCTACATACACTGAATAGGACTGTGTCTAATCAACTGGGAAGAATCAAAGCAAACGATACTAAGTACCATCAAGGGCGTATGAGGAAAAGAGGGCATGCAACAGCTTGCGAGCAAAAACTGTAAGTGGGCGGTGGAAATTAATGTAATATATAAAAATAGAGATATGTGTAAAGTACATGTGCAGATAATAAATAGATTGAATGCAGTTTTTGCTCGCACGTTGGACTAATAGTGAGTTGCATGCCCTCTTCTCTTCATGTGCCCTTGATACCATGAATACTACTTGAGGGTTCATCTATTTTCTCCATGAAGAAGTAATGAACACATACTAAAAGAGGCCAAATTAAATCATTTACTCATCAGGTAGTGGGCAATATCCACACAACCTTCCTCAAGAGCTATGTACAGTGGTAAATGTCCCTCATCATCCCTCACATCTGTACATTACACACAATAATTATACACGGAATCTGATTTAAACAGGACTGTGTCTAATCAACTGGAGAGACAAACGAGGCTATGAGAACAAATACAGAGATACAAAAATCTTACTCGCTCAAACATAAATAAAGGAGTACAGGGATTAGCAATGGAAGTCAAAACAAACGAAAATCATCCGCGTTGTCCTGCGGTTGTAATTAATCGAGGTCACCTATTAGAAAAGGGTCAGAGAAACAAATTTAATGATTGTCTTACCGTCACTATAAAAGCCTTGCAGTTCCATACAATACTTGAGACCATGAGACACGTACAGTACACTAGCTACTTAGTTAGACAGTTCTAGCTATGTATAGGTTAACAGCCATAAAAACTTGTTTTCCCAACGGATAGTTTCTGAATTAAGCCACACCATCTGCACAAAAGTAGACGTTTTTGACGTCCGTTTCCAATCCCTCTCTCTTTTATCTATGATCTCACCAACATCCATCTTCCTCTCCTCCACCAGATACTGTACCACATCTTTACTTCCTCCCTCACAAGCCCAGTGAAGAGACTTATCCCTCACATCTGTTGTGGAACAGAGCACTAACACAGATATTATTGTGGCGACCAGAAAAAACATTTCCAGGAACTTCAACTAAGCCATGAAAATTTCACGTATTATCATACGTAAAGGTGTAAGTAATACTAGGTACATCGCAAATGTAAAAAAATAGTGAAAAAGTACGGTTATAATTATTATTATAATTATTTATTTAATATCAATACACAAACAAAATAACAACTACTTACCAGTGCTAAGTCCAAGCTCGCGGAAAAAGTACTTGACCACCTCTTTGTTACCTCCCCAGCATGCCCAGTGAAATGGAATCTTGTTACCCCACCCACCAGCTTCATCAGTACGAGCTCCATGAGTAAAAAGTGTCTTCACAATCTCAAGGTAGCCCCACAAGCAAGCAGTGTGTAATGGAGGCAGCTCATCCGCCCACTCGTCACTCCAGTAGAGCTTGTGGTTGGGGTCTGCCCCCTGTCCCAACAGGGACCTAACTTTGGTGACGTCATTATTGTTTGCAGCCTTGTATAAGTCCTTGGCTAGCTTCTTTTGAGCACTGTACAAAATAGATGGTTGAGGGGTCAGTCGTACAGAGAATTACTTGATATGTGTATATAGTTTATACAAGTGACACCATGCACATATCCAGCTGTCACTTTGCTGTACAGTGTTCCACCTCTGATCATAGCCAGCTCTGATCTACTAATGGAATGAGTCTCCCTCCATGCAATCACAAGGTGCTAGCATGAGTAGTAATTATAGTCTACATCATTGTTCACTTACTCTGAATCTTGTTCAGCCATTGAAGCTTCTTTCAAACTCTGTCAAATTCTCCCCTCAGTAAACAAAGCAAATTAAGTGCCACACCCTCTTTTTGTATTTCAAGGGTCTTTAAGCTTCCGGCCATAAAAACTTAATTACTCTTTCAACAAAGATATTGTGTATGAAGTAAAGCACTGAATATCATTTATAATAATTATACCGACACAGTCAATAGTCGAGTCATGTGATCAATCCTACTACACACAAAACAACACTTATAAATAATATACTAAACAGACGGAAAAATAAAATATTAAAATTCAGCTAAAAGGAACTGCTCCAAATTGATCTACAGTTGTCATTGTCGCCGTAACCTTTGAACCCTCTCCAAAGGGGGGTGCTCCAAACAAATCTCGTCTTGCATTGTCAGCAGTATTATAAGAGGGCGGGTAGAGAAACGTCCGTCAAAATTAATGGAGTGCTACCAAAGTCATCCGTAGGAAATGGACTGCCAGTCTGTGAGGTGTGTGTGTGGAGGGTGTGTGTGGGTGTGGAGTGTGGGTGTGGAGTGTGGGTGTGAGCAGGGTGTCATACAGGATTTTGAAGTAGAAGGGGGAAATGTTGCTAAAAAAAGGTCAACTGTTTCAATACTCTGTTATTGTAAAATTGCCAGCTATGGACACTCAGTCATACAACTAGTAGCACATTTTAAGGGAGGGATATCCCCTTCCCCCCCCCCCGGGCCCTGTATAACACCCTGGTGAGTGTGTGTGAGAGATCGAGTGAACACATCTGAGGGATGGGAGGTTGAATAAGCAGTATAGAGTTGTGTATTGTGGTCACCCTCTATAATATAGCCAGGTTTAATAAGGGACCCAGAGTCAGCCTCTGCCCAGCCTAGGGGCCACCACAATAAACATTCTGTATAATTATAAGGCCATGCAAAGTCAATTTGAAGTCTCTCGGGCCCTCGCACTTGGAAATTGGCAAGTTAAATATCACGTGACCTCAGCACTAGAAAAAAATATTTGTATTGTTTTTTTTATAATAATTATTGACTAAAAATTAAAACATTTGCTTATTGAGGAAGTTATGTGTTTTCAATTTACGTATAATAATCATCTGCTTGCTAATTGCAATTTGTGTGGCCTAAGGCAAGTAGTGAGAAAATAAATACTTAATTAATTTAATGCCCACTCACACACCCACACACACACCCACTCACCACTGTGGTCAGGTTGGTCTCTGATCCTATTCTTTGTGGAGTGAACGGGACATAACCAAAAGCATCCAGTCCACTGTCTACGCTCTAATGGAATCCTGCATTCTGATTGGACGGCTTCAGATTCGATACTCGTTGTTGCCATAGCGATTTGACCCGCGACCTATTCCGAGGTCGATTTTGAGATAAAATGGTTGTCGTGGTAACTGCTGTGGCAATAGCCTTCGTTGCGGTGATGGGGTTGACAGTCACAGAGGGTTTCGATTGGTTGGTTGGTTGGTTTCTTAGCAACAGGACGAGCATTTTTTGGAGAAGGGACGGGATTTAGCGGACAAGGTGAACGCTGTGTGGAGATAATTATAAATTATGGTGAATAATAATTATTACACAATTTTTACAATGTCACTATAATTATTAGCAGGCCACCCTCTATAATACAGCAAGGTTAATGGGCCCCAAAGTCTCCATAGCATGTGTTTGGACCTGTGTTAGCAGGCCACCCTCTATAATACAGCCAGGTTAATGGGCCTCAAAGTCTCCGTAGCATGTGTTTGGACCTGTGTTAGCAGGCCACCCTCTATAATACAGCCAGGTTAATGGACCTCATAGCATGTGTTTGGACTTGTGTTAGCAGACCACCCTCTACAATACAGCTAGGTTAATGGGCCCCAAAGTCTCCATAGCATGTGTTTGGACCTGTGTTAGCAGACCACCCTCTATAATACAGCCACTGTTGGTCTACCCACCACTATACATATACAGGGTATTACGGTGGCCCTGAGTGCTACTCCTAGTTGATAGTTCAAACGCGTAGTTGGCAGTTGGAAGTTCATGACCTTTAAACTTTGCAACCTGTTTTTATGTGTAAGTTAAAATTATGATACTGACACCAATAATAATTGCTAGATATCTAGCTGGCAGGCTAAGACGACAATATTCAATTACATATTATTATAATTATGTACACATCTAAGTAGGGAGGTCTAATCCCCATGCACCTATATTCCCGGTAGGGAGGGAGGGAGGGCATTATAGAAACAGGTTGTATGGCACTTAGATTCTATTGAGGCCGTTTGGTTAAAAGATTTGAGGCAGTGCAAAGATCTATGTTATAACATAATTATGCTAACTGGCGTAGAAGATAATAGTCTTTGCTGGTCTCAGACGGCACTATTAAACGTGTGTCCGCTATACAATGTACATTAAGTAGGGCTTGCCCCCATCAATTAAGGCTTAGAGAAACAGGTTTTGCAGAGCTAGAATAATTCCTGGCATTAGTTCGTTGCAAAGTTTAAAGGTCACCAACTACCAACTACCAACTACCAACTAGGAGTACCACTCAGGGCCACCGTAGGTTATACTAATAGTAAGGTACTCACAAAGACATTAGTGACATGGTTGGTGGTTCCTGTGATCCTGGACACCACCTCACACACTTGCCAGATACTGGGACGAAGCTCAGGGTCAGAGGTCAACAGGCAGCCTACAAGGGAGGAGGAGAACACATGTATCACACACCCACACACCCACACACACACACACACACGGCAAGCATAAAACAAATGCGTCTTATGGGATAATTATTTATGTGATTAACTTTTAAACACCGCGATTTCAGTACAGGCCACAAATGGATATCACTGTATGATACAAGAGTATGCAGTGATTATGATAGCTGCTCACATAACAGCATTAGTATAAGTGTCTATTACACATTTATTTCTGACTACGACTATACATAACTATGGGATAGGGCTATTGAATGATACTTGATACTCTAAAATGGATGCTTTGTACAATAAATTATGTAACTAGTGAAATGCTTCCTCACACACAAACAGTGGAGCCACTCTTAATGACCTCATCTGAAGAAAGGTTAACTGCAGGCTATGAGGTCCCAAATGAATAGTTTTTGTTATACATGCAGCCAAAATGTTGTTCCCTAAACGTGTCTGTTATAAATAGTTCAATTGTACATACCTTGAGGTCGCGATGTATGATGGGTTTTGTCCGATGGTGTAGCCTAGCAACGGCCTTAGCAACGTCAGAGAAGATATGCAACACTTCACGTTGTCTCAGTCGAGTGCCCGCTGATTCAGCAAATCTATCACCGAAGTACCTAATAGAATAAATAATAATAATTATTATTAAAAGCTTAATTTATCACTAATTAGCTACATGCAGACAGTGTTTGTGATTCTCACTACTGTACATGATCAATGGTACCACTCCATTAGTATGACTAAGCAATAGACTACCATCATGCACGCAGGTACACTACCACCCACTCCACTCATCACACACCCACTCCATTAGTATGAGTACGCAATGGAGGACCATACATTATGCACCTATCAATGTGTCGCCCCACTCCCCCCAGGAGGGAGGTAGTGGGGCAACACCAGAGGAGGTCCGACATGCGTGCACGAATCACTATAAGTTCAGTGCATTGTGGTAATTGGGGTCACGTGATATGTCCAGGCCAAATGTACTAGCATTTGTAGTGATTCGTGCACGCATGTCGGACCGGGCCTCCTCTGGGGCAAAACATTGATGATAGGTGCACTACAACAAAGGGAGCTAGAGAGCTAGTCTATAGATAGAGTATCTGGGTCCACTCAATAAAATCTGACACTGCGTACTCACCCTAGCATTGTCCAGCTCCCTCTGCAGACTAGCCACCATATCCACCACCAGCAGCAATCAGTCAGGATACCTTGAGACAGTCACTCTCTGCTAGCTCCATCTCTCTCTACACTGCTTGTAGCCTCGTGAGCATGCCATGGAGCCATCTCATGTTAGCAACTGGAGCTATATATTATAGAGTAGATCTGTTTCAATGCTGCCTAGCTGTGAAGCTCTTAGTCTAGTCTATGGCAGAGTCTACGGTATAGGGTAGCCTCGGTCCCAGGCCGATTTTTTTTAATAGAACGAAGTTGAAAAATACGGCCTGGTATTGATTGTATCTGGGCGTGACAGGAACCGGAAACAAAAGCAGTGATTCTTTACATTTTGTTTCCTGCTTTTTTTCTGTAATACTAAAGGTGTACGTAGAGGCATTTTACTCCCGTAAAAGTTACAGTAATTTAGCTCCGTGTCATGTTCTCAATTTATAGCTAGCTAGCTATGGCATGCAACTCGTTGTCTTGTTTGAAGCAAGATGGCCTCACTCTCATGGCAGAACAGGCCCAGGCTCTCAAGCTCCTGTTTGAGGGAAGGGACGTGTTTATCTGGTTCCCAAAGGGGTATGGCAAGTCTCTCTGCTATATCAGTTGCTACCCTTTTTAATGGACTACAAGCTAGGTAGGACCAAGGCTCCTCCTGTTGACAAAAGTGTTCTTGTTAATTGTCTCTCCCCTTGTATCTCTCATCATGAGACTCATGATTGACCAGATCAGGAGTCTAAACAATAGAGGTGTTTCTGCTGCCATCCTCAGTAGCAATAAAGGAATTGACAAAGATTTGGTTGCCACTGCCAAAGAAGTGTCTTCTGGGAAGTATTTCCTGCTGTATACTGCCCCAGAGGCTGTTGTTGAAGACCACTGTTGGAGGATTCATTTTTTGTTGTACCACGAGTCAATTTGTTTTATGTATTAAAAAACCACGCCCAGATCACACCCAAATACAATCAATACCAGGCCTAGTAGGCGACCTAGCGTTCAATTGGAGACGGATCGGCCGGGGGTCGAGGCTACGGTATAGGGTAGCTAGCTCAGTAGGCCGTAGACTGGAAACCACGCCCCTTTCTTTAGGGAAAGAGACTGGCCAGTGACTATCAACGACTTGTCCCAACGGAATGCTTGGAATGTAGAATGCGTGGGAGATATCTAAACCACAATATTGCACACTAAGCAATACATTTTATTATAATTGATTTTATGTGAGTATTAGCTGTACAGTTGCAATAAATGTTATGTCTACCTAGCTAGCTGTTTGGATATAAGTTATCTATCAGTACTTCTCCAATGAAGCAATTCTAAAGTTGCTATAACCTGGCTGGCTACAAGGCCACTGCAAAAATAACAGACAGAAGTAGCAGAGATGCAGAGATATATTTGTCTCTCTGCCAACTGGTTTATGGAAAGTCCCTTTGCTTTGCCCTATTGCCAGCAACATTTGAGTTTCTATTACAGCGGTATCATTGCCACAGACAGGACAAGAACTAGGTACATCCAGGTGACAGCTAGCTCCAGACTTGGACATAGTTTTGCAGCAGTTGACTTGTGATTGAAATTAAGTTTGGTAGGTGGCTGAGCTAGCTAGCTTGCTAGAGTACAGTAGATCTAGCCAAGTATACTAAACCGCAACACTGGTGACCACACCCTTTTCCCTGAACCACTTCCGCAAAATTCAGTACGCAATGAAGACAAGTCGTCGTTGATAGTCACCTGGCCAGTCTCTTTCCCTAAATAAAGGGGCGTGGTTTCCAGTCTAAGTAGGCCGGTGTCATAAAATTTTGGGCCCCCGGGCCTAGAATGTTAACAGTTTAGGCCCCCCAGGGGGTCCAAAATGTTAACATTCTGGGCCCCCACTGTGAGATTAGGCCCCCCTCTTCTGCTTTTCTGCACGATCGTACGATAGAAGGAAGTCAAAGAGATATAGGTAAGGTTAGCTCTATTAGTTGACAAAGCATCAAAGAGACTGCATGCATGCAAAGACTCTGTATCAAACTAGCAAAAATGTTTGCATTATTATTCTATCATGGAATTATAAAAGTGAAGGAAGATTTACCTTTCAAGTTACTCATGCTTTACCTATAAGGCCACTCCAAGTGATACTCTGGTTTCTGGTCCTGAAGTTTTTCTAATTGCAAGCGGGCGGGCGGCTTTTCTCATTATGTCATTATCAATTTCACCTTATGAATCTCATTATTTTTCAAATGAATATCATTATCACACTATTTTGTACCGCATGGACCATTCTGCGCATGCGCAGTAGAAATAATGAGATAGAAATCCAATAATGAGATAGAAATCCAAGAATAAAATCTGATGCGGGCGGTGGACCAGAAACCAGAGTATTACTTGGAGTGGCCTAAGAGTTAAATGCTTTGATGCAGCTCTGCAATGTTGGATCTGCCTATAACCCTTTCCTTGCCATTCGTGAAATCTGGAACAGGAGCGTCTTTAGGTCGATCAATTAGTGTGGATCCGGCCTCACCACGCCTCCAAGTCATTCTATTAGTCTAGATCCGGCTAGCAATTCTAGCTGGGACTCCCAGTTCTAGCTCCTTTTGTTTAGCGTGTCAGAGACTGGGAGAAGATGATTGGCACTCCCTGGCTCCTTTGGATGTACAGCTGTCCAGATCCCTAGAACATACCCTCCATTCTGACGAGTTATCAGTGCATAGGGTGCTTACTAGATTCTTGCCAGCCAGTACAGTTCAAGCTACACACAGCACCGCTCAACTATTCTCTACCCCATTATCTAGCTAAATCTGGTCCAACTAGACAGCAGACACAGCTAGTTAATTCAGTAAAGCCAGGGGTAGCCCTACTTCTACGGTTGTTCAGTACCCACGGTAACAATTCCTCTGGGCTGGGCTAACTAGTTGAGCCACGCCTCCCAATTCTCAAGGCTAGGTACATGTCTCTGTCTAGCTGCTTCTTCAGCTTCTTGCTCAGTTTTGTGGCTTAGAGAAAGGCCAGCTACTCAGGGGGAAGAGTCCAGATGAAAGTCTGGCAGCCAGGTGACGTCCAAACGGTCAGTTATTCTTTCCACCAACTTTTTAATCTAGTCTAGTCCTGCTTGCACTGCTACTACTACTGCTGCCTACTGCTGCTACTCTTCCTAGCTAGTCAAAGGTTTCTTTTTTTTTTTTTTTTTTTTTATAACTACATATGCACAAAGAGACATCAAAGCTTACATCAAAGGACACAGATTTTTAGCCTACTTGACTGATAAGGCGGTTACCTAGACTACAGTTTGTTTGTCAGGGAGGAGCTCACATACAACTTCATCTAATTCATCATAACGATTCCTTACCCATTGTTGTAATTTCTACAACAGATTGCCAAGGAAAGAGATAATTACAACAGAATTTACAACAGAGTGGGTTAGGGCCTCTCATATACAACTGAATTCTTTATCACAATTTTATTAATCATTGAAATAATACCCCTTTCCTCCCCTCTCCAAGGCCAATTTAGACCAGGAGAGTACCATCTAACAAAAATCAGTCACACAGCACATTAGCTAGCACATGTGTGTCCGATAACAGAGTGTCCTTTGCATATTCTTATGCGACAGTGGGGACATGCCATTGCAGTGTGTTGCTGCTCTCTGCTAGGGATCTTCTCCCGAACACACACTTGACAGCGCCCACGAGACACTCCGACACTATTTGCACTCACACGTGCGCCCTGTGATGGGGGGAAAACGATATTTAGACTGGCCAGACCTGAGGCACTGCTACGAGTACGTGGCACACCCAATAGACTATGAATTAGTTCCAATCGAAACCCTTTCAAAGGCATGGCCTTTGAACCCACCCTGACACAGTTGTGCCTGTATAGAATGTATGCATTATTCACACTAACGTCAAGGAATTGAAAGAAAATCCTGAACCAATACCGCCGACACTTTCTATCGTACCCATAGGTTTTCCTCATACGCCCTGTATTGTCAACTCCTCCCATGTACATGTTATATGCAGGGAGACAGGGGGGGACACTCTGAGAGCGTAGGGTACCGTCTTTGTGCATTCGCATTACAGTGTGGGGCATATGGTCAGGGAACACATTTGTTGCAAAGGACACAACTCTACGGTCGTTAAACATAGAGTAAGAAATATCACCAACAGTCATGGACGTATAGTCACCTTTGTCGAGTACCACATCCTTAAGACTTGCTGGGAAACCAGCAGCATTCTTCAAAATTGTGCCGACAGTAAACACATTTTGCTTAGCCAACTCTTCTATCAATGGACCGGACGTGTAAAAGTTGTCCATGTACACAACATGCTGATGACCATAAAAAGGAGTGAGTAAACGATGGACTACATTTTTCACAAGCCCTTTCACAGCTATCTTTTTCCCAGAGGAATCGGTGAGCTTACCACTGTATACATCAAACACACAGAGATACCCACAGCATGAACATGAGCAGCACCATACCTTGAACCCCAGTTTAACAGGCTTCTTGGGCATATGAATTTTCCCGCTTTTACGACCCTTGTACTTTATCATCATCTCATCAACGGAAAGCTCCTGACTGGGATTATACCTCATGAAGTAGTTGGCTTTAAGAGTCTCTAAAACAGTTTTTAGCTTGCTAGTTACCTTACGTGCATCAGTGATGGACGTATTGTCCTCACAGTGCAGATACCGCCATAAACTTTGGAACCTTTTGAGCGACATTACATTGCTCACACATTGTACACCTAAAAGGGGATCCTTGGACCAGTAGTCCGTAATTTCAGGGAGCCTATGAATGCCCATCTCTAGTACAATCCCCAAAAACACCCACAATTCGGCACTGTTTGTAGCTGACCAACCCTTAGCACCACACTGCCTAGCGTACAGGTTGGTCTGTTCGGCTATGTACTCACACAAACTATCGGGCCAAAGTAACTTAACAAAATCTAGGCATGGAGTTACAGACGGATCAAGTTGATCGACAGGACCGACCACACCGCCAAAGACGGGGTATCTTCCTGTGGACTTAGCTTTTTGGAGTCCATTGTCCCTCGCCAGCTTCCTCCGTTTGGGAGTCGGAGCCATGCCATCGACCATTTCGTCATCATCCTCCACTGCAGCATCTGCACGGAAACAAAGCATGAATATCATTAGAGTACCACAAGAGTGCTCGCCAGTGCAGGTGGGGGACAGGCTATGAATGTCATTATGTGGGCGTACCACACGCTAGTGGTGCTATGAATATCATTAACTACTGGGGGGGTTAGGGCGCATAGGTACAGTACAGCAGAGGAAAAGGCTCGTCCACATCAAAGGCTCGTGGGAGGAGCCCAACAAACCACAACAACCATGAATGTCATTAGTGGGCGTACCACACGCTAGTGGTGCTATGAATATCATTAACTACTGGGGGGGGGGGGGGGTTAGGGCGCATAGGTACAGTACAGCAGAGGAAAAGGCTCGTCCCCATCAAAGGCTCGTGGGAGGATCCCAACAAACCACAACAACCATGAATGTCATTACGTGGGCGTACCGCACGCTAGTGGTGCTATGAATATAATTAACTACTGGGGGGGGGGGGGGTTAGGGCACATAGGTACAGTACAGCAGAGGAAAAGGCTCGTCCCCATCAAAGGCTCGTGGGAGGATCCCAACAAACCACAACAACCATGAATGTCATTATGTGGGCGTACCGCACGCTAGTGGTGCTATGAATATCATTAACTACTGGGGGGGGGGGGTTAGGGCACATAGGTACAGTACAGCAGAGGAAAAGGCTCGTCCACATCAAAGGCTCGTGGGAGGAGCCCAACAAACCACAACAACCATGAATGTCATTACGTGGGTGTACCACACGCTAGTGGTGCTATGAATATCATTAACAACTGGGGGGTGGGGTTAGGGCACATAGGTACAGTACAGCAGAGGAAAAGGCTCGTCCCCATCAAAGGCTCGTGGGAGGAGCCCAACAAACCACAACAACCATGAATGTCATTATGTGGGCGTACCACACGCTAGTGGTGCTATGAATATCATTAACTACTGGGGGGGGGGGGGGGGGGGTTAGGGCACATAGGTACAGTACAGCAGAGGAAAAGGCTCGTCCACATCAAAGGCTCGTGGGAGGAGCCCAACAAACCACAACAACCATGAATGTCATTACGTGGGCGTACCGCACGCTAGTGGTGCTATGAATATCATTAACTACTGGGGGGGGGGGGGTTAGGGCACATAGGTACAGTACAGCAGAGGAAAAGGCTCGTCCACATCAAAGGCTCGTGGGAGGAGCCCAACAAACCACAACAACCATGAATGTCATTACGTGGGTGTACCACACGCTAGTGGTGCTATGAATATCATTAACAACTGGGGGGTGGGGTTAGGGCACATAGGTACAGTACAGCAGAGGAAAAGGCTCGTCCCCATCAAAGGCTCGTGGGAGGAGCCCAACAAACCACAACAACCATGAATGTCATTACGTGGGTGTACCACACGCTAGTGGTGCTATGAATATCATTAACTACTGGGGGGGGGGGGGTTAGGGCACATAGGTACAGTACAGCAGAGGAAAAGGCTCGTCCACATCAAAGGCTCGTGGGAGGAGCCCAACAAACCACAACAACCATGAATGTCATTACGTGGGCGTACCACACGCTAGTGGTGCTATGAATATCATTAACTACTGGGGGGGGGGGGGTTAGGGCACATAGGTACAGTACAGCAGAGGAAAAGGCTCGTCCCCATCAAAGGCTCGTGGGAGGAGCCCAACAAACCACAACAACCATGAATGTCATTACGTGGGCGTACCACACGCTAGTGGTGCTATGAATATCATTAACTACTGGGGGGGGGGGGGGTTAGGGCACATAGGTACAGTACAGCAGAGGAAAAGGCTCGTCCACATCAAAGGCTCGTGGGAGGAGCCCAACAAACCACAACAACCATGAATGTCATTATGTGGGCGTACCGCACGCTAGTGGTGCTATGAATATAATTAACTACTGGGGGGGGTTAGGGCACATAGGTACAGTACAGCAGAGGAAAAGGCTCGTCCACATCAAAGGCTCGTGGGAGGAGCCCAACAAACCACAACAACCATGAATATCAATATGTGTGCGTAATGCACGCGTGTGGTGCTATGAATATCATTAACAACTGGGGGTTAGGGTACAGTACAGTACTGCAGTCAAGGCGACGCCAAAAAGAGGCTCACACAATGTAGGAGGAGCCACAAAAGGCATGCACATGACGCCTCCGCCAAAAAGAGGCCACATATCGTTAGGGCATCACAATGCTGCCTCCCCAACCACTATTTAATGGTGCAATGACACAAACCTGAATCACTCTCCAGATCTGTCTCAAAATCGTCATCACTGGGCTCGTCATGGTCATAACAGACTTCCTGGTCCTCCTCAAGCTCTCTGACAGTGTGCTCAAGCTCGCTGACAGTGTCAAGGAGTCCAATCAGCTCCATTTGGATTCAAAAGTTTTGAAAAATAATTACAACAGAATTTACAACAGAGTGGGTTAGGGCCTCTCATATACAACTGAATTCTTTATCACAATTTTATTAATCATTGAAATAATACCCCTTTCCTCCCCTCTCCAAGGCCAATTTAGACCAGGAGAGTACCATCTAACAAAAATCAGTCACACAGCACATTAGCTAGCACATGTGTGTCCGATAACAGAGTGTCCTTTGCATATTCTTATGCGACAGTGGGGACATGCCATTGCAGTGTGTTGCTGCTCTCTGCTAGGGATCTTCTCCCGAACACACACTTGACAGCGCCCACGAGACACTCCGACACTATTTGCACTCACACGTGCGCCCTGTGATGGGGGGAAAACGATATTTAGACTGGCCAGACCTGAGGCACTGCTACGAGTACGTGGCACACCCAATAGACTATGAATTAGTTCCAATCGAAACCCTTTCAAAGGCATGGCCTTTGAACCCACCCTGACACAGTTGTGCCTGTATAGAATGTATGCATTATTCACACTAACGTCAAGGAATTGAAAGAAAATCCTGAACCAATACCGCCGACACTTTCTATCGTACCCATAGGTTTTCCTCATACGCCCTGTATTGTCAACTCCTCCCATGTACATGTTATATGCAGGGAGACAGGGGGGGACACTCTGAGAGCGTAGGGTACCGTCTTTGTGCATTCGCATTACAGTGTGGGGCATATGGTCAGGGAACACATTTGTTGCAAAGGACACAACTCTACGGTCGTTAAACATAGAGTAAGAAATATCACCAACAGTCATGGACGTATAGTCACCTTTGTCGAGTACCACATCCTTAAGACTTGCTGGGAAACCAGCAGCATTCTTCAAAATTGTGCCGACAGTAAACACATTTTGCTTAGCCAACTCTTCTATCAATGGACCGGACGTGTAAAAGTTGTCCATGTACACAACATGCTGATGACCATAAAAAGGAGTGAGTAAACGATGGACTACATTTTTCACAAGCCCTTTCACAGCTATCTTTTTCCCAGAGGAATCGGTGAGCTTACCACTGTATACATCAAACACACAGAGATACCCACAGCATGAACATGAGCAGCACCATACCTTGAACCCCAGTTTAACAGGCTTCTTGGGCATATGAATTTTCCCGCTTTTACGACCCTTGTACTTTATCATCATCTCATCAACGGAAAGCTCCTGACTGGGATTATACCTCATGAAGTAGTTGGCTTTAAGAGTCTCTAAAACAGTTTTTAGCTTGCTAGTTACCTTACGTGCATCAGTGATGGACGTATTGTCCTCACAGTGCAGATACCGCCATAAACTTTGGAACCTTTTGAGCGACATTACATTGCTCACACATTGTACACCTAAAAGGGGATCCTTGGACCAGTAGTCCGTAATTTCAGGGAGCCTATGAATGCCCATCTCTAGTACAATCCCCAAAAACACCCACAATTCGGCACTGTTTGTAGCTGACCAACCCTTAGCACCACACTGCCTAGCGTACAGGTTGGTCTGTTCGGCTATGTACTCACACAAACTATCGGGCCAAAGTAACTTAACAAAATCTAGGCATGGAGTTACAGACGGATCAAGTTGATCGACAGGACCGACCACACCGCCAAAGACGGGGTATCTTCCTGTGGACTTAGCTTTTTGGAGTCCATTGTCCCTCGCCAGCTTCCTCCGTTTGGGAGTCGGAGCCATGCCATCGACCATTTCGTCATCATCCTCCACTGCAGCATCTGCACGGAAACAAAGCATGAATATCATTAGAGTACCACAAGAGTGCTCGCCAGTGCAGGTGGGGGACAGGCTATGAATGTCATTATGTGGGCGTACCACACGCTAGTGGTGCTATGAATATCATTAACTACTGGGGGGGTTAGGGCGCATAGGTACAGTACAGCAGAGGAAAAGGCTCGTCCACATCAAAGGCTCGTGGGAGGAGCCCAACAAACCACAACAACCATGAATGTCATTAGTGGGCGTACCACACGCTAGTGGTGCTATGAATATCATTAACTACTGGGGGGGGGGGGGGTTAGGGCGCATAGGTACAGTACAGCAGAGGAAAAGGCTCGTCCCCATCAAAGGCTCGTGGGAGGATCCCAACAAACCACAACAACCATGAATGTCATTACGTGGGCGTACCGCACGCTAGTGGTGCTATGAATATAATTAACTACTGGGGGGGGGGGGGTTAGGGCACATAGGTACAGTACAGCAGAGGAAAAGGCTCGTCCCCATCAAAGGCTCGTGGGAGGATCCCAACAAACCACAACAACCATGAATGTCATTATGTGGGCGTACCGCACGCTAGTGGTGCTATGAATATCATTAACTACTGGGGGGGGGGGGTTAGGGCACATAGGTACAGTACAGCAGAGGAAAAGGCTCGTCCACATCAAAGGCTCGTGGGAGGAGCCCAACAAACCACAACAACCATGAATGTCATTACGTGGGTGTACCACACGCTAGTGGTGCTATGAATATCATTAACAACTGGGGGGTGGGGTTAGGGCACATAGGTACAGTACAGCAGAGGAAAAGGCTCGTCCCCATCAAAGGCTCGTGGGAGGAGCCCAACAAACCACAACAACCATGAATGTCATTATGTGGGCGTACCACACGCTAGTGGTGCTATGAATATCATTAACTACTGGGGGGGGGGGGGGGGGGGTTAGGGCACATAGGTACAGTACAGCAGAGGAAAAGGCTCGTCCACATCAAAGGCTCGTGGGAGGAGCCCAACAAACCACAACAACCATGAATGTCATTACGTGGGCGTACCGCACGCTAGTGGTGCTATGAATATCATTAACTACTGGGGGGGGGGGGGTTAGGGCACATAGGTACAGTACAGCAGAGGAAAAGGCTCGTCCACATCAAAGGCTCGTGGGAGGAGCCCAACAAACCACAACAACCATGAATGTCATTACGTGGGTGTACCACACGCTAGTGGTGCTATGAATATCATTAACAACTGGGGGGTGGGGTTAGGGCACATAGGTACAGTACAGCAGAGGAAAAGGCTCGTCCCCATCAAAGGCTCGTGGGAGGAGCCCAACAAACCACAACAACCATGAATGTCATTACGTGGGTGTACCACACGCTAGTGGTGCTATGAATATCATTAACTACTGGGGGGGGGGGGTTAGGGCACATAGGTACAGTACAGCAGAGGAAAAGGCTCGTCCACATCAAAGGCTCGTGGGAGGAGCCCAACAAACCACAACAACCATGAATGTCATTACGTGGGCGTACCACACGCTAGTGGTGCTATGAATATCATTAACTACTGGGGGGGGGGGGGTTAGGGCACATAGGTACAGTACAGCAGAGGAAAAGGCTCGTCCCCATCAAAGGCTCGTGGGAGGAGCCCAACAAACCACAACAACCATGAATGTCATTACGTGGGCGTACCACACGCTAGTGGTGCTATGAATATCATTAACTACTGGGGGGGGGGGGGGTTAGGGCACATAGGTACAGTACAGCAGAGGAAAAGGCTCGTCCACATCAAAGGCTCGTGGGAGGAGCCCAACAAACCACAACAACCATGAATGTCATTATGTGGGCGTACCGCACGCTAGTGGTGCTATGAATATAATTAACTACTGGGGGGGGTTAGGGCACATAGGTACAGTACAGCAGAGGAAAAGGCTCGTCCACATCAAAGGCTCGTGGGAGGAGCCCAACAAACCACAACAACCATGAATATCAATATGTGTGCGTAATGCACGCGTGTGGTGCTATGAATATCATTAACAACTGGGGGTTAGGGTACAGTACAGTACTGCAGTCAAGGCGACGCCAAAAAGAGGCTCACACAATGTAGGAGGAGCCACAAAAGGCATGCACATGACGCCTCCGCCAAAAAGAGGCCACATATCGTTAGGGCATCACAATGCTGCCTCCCCAACCACTATTTAATGGTGCAATGACACAAACCTGAATCACTCTCCAGATCTGTCTCAAAATCGTCATCACTGGGCTCGTCATGGTCATAACAGACTTCCTGGTCCTCCTCAAGCTCTCTGACAGTGTGCTCAAGCTCGCTGACAGTGTCAAGGAGTCCAATCAGCTCCATTTGGATTCAAAAGTTTTGAAAAATAACCCTTTCCTTGCCATTCGTGAAATCTGGAACAGGAGCGTCTTTAGGTCGATCAATTAGTGTGGATCCGGCCTCACCACGCCTCCAAGTCATTCTATTAGTCTAGATCCGGCTAGCAATTCTAGCTGGGACTCCCAGTTCTAGCTCCTTTTGTTTAGCGTGTCAGAGACTGGGAGAAGATGATTGGCACTCCCTGGCTCCTTTGGATGTACAGCTGTCCAGATCCCTAGAACATACCCTCCATTCTGACGAGTTATCAGTGCATAGGGTGCTTACTAGATTCTTGCCAGCCAGTACAGTTCAAGCTACACACAGCACCGCTCAACTATTCTCTACCCCATTATCTAGCTAAATCTGGTCCAACTAGACAGCAGACACAGCTAGTTAATTCAGTAAAGCCAGGGGTAGCCCTACTTCTACGGTTGTTCAGTACCCACGGTAACAATTCCTCTGGGCTGGGCTAACTAGTTGAGCCACGCCTCCCAATTCTCAAGGCTAGGTACATGTCTCTGTCTAGCTGCTTCTTCAGCTTCTTGCTCAGTTTTGTGGCTTAGAGAAAGGCCAGCTACTCAGGGGGAAGAGTCCAGATGAAAGTCTGGCAGCCAGGTGACGTCCAAACGGTCAGTTATTCTTTCCACCAACTTTTTAATCTAGTCTAGTCCTGCTTGCACTGCTACTACTACTGCTGCCTACTGCTGCTACTCTTCCTAGCTAGTCAAAGGTTTCTTTTTTTTTTTTTTTTTTTTTATAACTACATATGCACAAAGAGACATCAAAGCTTACATCAAAGGACACAGATTTTTAGCCTACTTGACTGATAAGGCGGTTACCTAGACTACAGTTTGTTTGTCAGGGAGGAGCTCACATACAACTTCATCTAATTCATCATAACGATTCCTTACCCATTGTTGTAATTTCTACAACAGATTGCCAAGGAAAGAGGTAAGACAATCGATGTTGTTGCATAGCTATCGCCATATTTGCAACTTCGTGCTTACTTTCTTAGTCAAATTTCAGGACAAAAAAGTATAAAACACACAATTTCAGTGCAAAGACAACAATTCATATCTTCCTCCTATGTTTTCCTATATAGAAGATGTAAATTGTTGTGGGGGTGCTCTAATAGCATCACTGGCTCAGCTCTCAAGTAATGTGGAATCATAGATAGAAGTCAAGAGAGAAACTGTTGTATCATGGTGGAATCACAATAGCAGTTTCCTTTTTTTATTTTTATAAAAGAGCAGATTCACAGAGGCTTACTTTGTTTTCAAATTGGCATTGTGGGTGGAGCTAAATCTACAAATAGGGGAGGCGCTACAATCAAAATAAATTTGGTAAAGGTCGACACAGTAACACTTAAAAGTGTCTTTTCATTACACCAACCATTGTAAAATTAATGTTCAATAATGTTTGTATGTTCATTATCATAATTATCGTTCAGTTTGCAGTGCTCTTGCACACCAGAGAGAGAGAGAGAGAGAGAGAGTCCTCCCTCCATGCAGAGAGAGAGTCCTCCCTCCATGCAGTGTGACAGCCAGCACCGTCGCGAGTATGTGGCACTGCATCGCTGGCCCCCCGCCCATCCACCCATGGGACCATCTGGGATATCTGTAGCAAATGGTTGTGATATCTCAATTGAATACAGTTAAGACAGCAATAACCAACCTAGAGGCTGTCCCAGTCCAGGTTATTAGAAGGTAGTCTGGCCACGAGACTAATTAGTTACATCCAGGTGGTTAGAATTTGCTATCCAATGGAGATTCTCATGTAAGAGTTGCTGTTGCCTACAGGGACAAAGCATCGTGTACATACATGTAGGGTATCATACGCACACCCACCTAACATGAGGGTGTGGCCATCATGTGGGTGTGGCCACAGTTGTAGTAGATGTGGTCTGACCACTCCCCCTCCACAGAACGAGTTCATTTTTCATTTACAGTATGACAAACGAAAAGGAAATGAAAAATGATGGGGCGCCCCAAAAGTATGATTGTGATGAGTTATGTATGATGGTTCATTGCAGCAGCTATATAGCTGTGGGTACAAGGGAGAGGGGTTAGCAACATGCATCATAATATTATATATACACAAAGGGACAATAAGAAGTTAGCAACTGCTGCCTCCTACAGATCAAGACACACAGCTATCTATAAGGAAGGACAGATTACACACTCACTCGTGGTTGAGGAGGACATTGTTGCTTATTCCATCAGTGTTTGTGGGATTTGGTGATGTACATCAGTAGATATATGTTCCATGCTTGACTTCAGTATGTGACGTGGTGGATACTCCCTCCAGTGCAGTAGGTCCCCCGGAGCCAGAACCATGTAGTGTGAAGGGTAGGGTTAGGACACATACGTAGTACTACCTCATACATGGAATTACACTACACAAGGCTTGAACTGTATAATTATATATAAAAGCTTAGAATTAATCATCAGACCACCACAACCGATACGTACATGTCACCAGCAGTCCCTCTACTGTCAGATGTAATATGGAGTTTTTTCTCTATATAGAAATTCCGCCAGTTGTCCTCCAGAGCAAGAACCATGTAGTGGGAGAAATAGATTATTAGGGGGTACATGCATGCATGGGGTTAGGTACTCATGTCATGTAACACACAAGGCTTGTTACTGTATAAGGCTCAAATAAGAATAATTGTCAGACCACAACCGATATGTAGATTCTTGATAGTGAAATGCCAGTGTGTCGAATAAAAACGAGTTCTTTCTAGAGATTCTGCCAGTTGGTCCCCATAAGAGCCAGCTAGAACACTATAATGCATGTATGACACCAGGGGTAGAGGTTAGGACACAGAGCACACACATGTACACAAGGCTTGCTACGTAACTATAGCTGTATATAAGGCTCAATATTATTTTAAACTTGTTAGACCACAACCGATATGTAGATTCTTGTTTGAAATGCTGTCGATCCAGTGTCGGATATAAACGAGTCTTTTATAGAAGTTCCGCCAGTTGTGTCATCTAGAGCTAGAACCATGTAGTGGGAGAAATAGATTATTAGAGGGTACATGCATGCATGGGGTTAGGTACTCATGTCATGTAACACACAAGGCTTGTTACTGTATAAGGCTCAAATAAGAATAATTATTATTTAGAATAATTGTCAGACCACCACAAGCGACATGTAGATTCTTGATAGTGAAATGCCACAAGTAGTTCGTCCAGCGTGTCGAATAAACGAGTCTTTCTAGAAATTCTGCCGGTTGGTCCTCCAGAGCTAGAACCATGTAGTGGGAGAATTTGGTTAGAATAGGGTTATAGGAAGTATACTATAGGTACGTCTGAAGCACACAATACATGCAGCTGGTGAGTGGTTCTACAGGGATGCAAGGTTTGAAAGAGACAGACTATAGTAAAGCAGTTGGTTGTTGGGGTAGGACACATCAGTAGTAATCATACATGTACGAATATACACAAGGCTTGATAGAATGGTGTAAGGCTCAATATAATTATTAATCGTTAGACCACAACCGATATGTAGGTTCTCGATATGCTGCCAGTATCCAGTATGTCGGACATAAAAGAGTCTTTTCTATAGAAATTCCGCCAGTTGGTCCCCTCCAGAGCAAGAACCATGTAGTGTAAGAAATAGATTAGGACTCATCAATATAGTACCAGGAGTGCCTGATAGTACTCATACATGCCAATATACCAGGCTTGATTGATAACTATCTAATGCCAAACTACAACCCATAATTATAATAATCATGTAGATTCTTGAAATGTCACCATCTGCAGTGCAGTGTGTCAGATCTGCCAGTTGGTCCCCCAGAGCAAGAACTATGCAGTGAAAGAAATAGATTATTAGGGGGTAGACATTAGTAGACACGATTTAAGGCTTGATAACAGTACGTATAAGGCTCGTTATAACTATCAGACCACAACCAGCCTGTGCGTGAGTACCACCATCTGCAGTGTTGATAGCCATTGATAGCCAGTGTCAGTGTCAGTGATGTTAGTAGAAATGTTCCAGACTTGACTTCATAAGTAGTGGATAGACTTCAGTACTTCAATATAGTTCAGATAGACTTCATTAGTTCACAATAGTTCAGTAGTAGATAGACTTGACTTCAATATTCCACCCAGTGGTCTCGTGTTGTCAGATCTGTAGAAATAAATCAGCATGTATTATTGAAAAGTCGCACAAGACAGCTCACATATAGACACACACACCCACCCACACACACACACACACACACACACACACACACACACACACACACACACACACACACACACACACACACACACACACACACACACACACACACACACACACACACACACACACACACACACACACACACACACACACACACACACACACACACACACACACACACACACACACACACACACACACACACACACACACACACACACACACACACACACACACACACACACACACACACACACACACACACACACACACACACACACACACACACACACACACACACACACACACACACACACACACACACACACACACACACACACGTGCATGGCTAGACACACGTGCATGGCTCACTGCGTGCATGGCTCACTGCATAGCCAATTCTCACCATTTAATTAGTCAGTGCTCAAGAGCAGATACTGCCACTTGTTGTGATATACTGCTGTCACAAAAATGAATAATTAACTACTGTGAGGGGCCCCTCTCTAGCATAATAATAATGTCTGATATAAAATTAATGAGATGACTGTTGAGTGCTTTTTGTTGTTGTTGATCGTTCGTTTTCGAATTTCGTGTTGTGATGAACACTATATCTATTCGTGGCTGGGCGTATATAAGAATCGAATCGAATAAGAGCAATTGTTGAGCTTTAGTGGACATTTGCAGCTGTGAGAACAAGACAACACGAGGGTTAGCAATAATACATGACCAAGCAACAGCTCTAAACTATTACTGTGTACTGTAAAACATTATTTGGTGACTCCTTGATCCTATAGCTAGCACAGACACACACAGACACACACCTGCAAGGTTTAGAGGTGGAGTAGCGCTTCTTGAGATGTAGAGACATGTTGAAGAGATCACTTCACTTTTGTCAGAGATGATGGACAGTGACATTGATACTGCAAACTTGCTGCAAATGTGAGGTTCAGCTTCTGCTTCAGCATTTATATAAATTAGTGCGCATGTGCCATAGATGTATAGGGGTGTGGCTAAATTCTAGGGGAGGGGCTGTGAAGGTGCGCATCAAATAGAATTAGTAAACAAATCTGTTCGAAAACTGTTGGCCGGTGTCATAAAATTTTGGGCCCCCCCCTGTTTAGCCCACCCGGCCTAGAATTTTAAAATTTTGGACCCCCGGGCCTAAAATGTTACCAGGGGGTCCAAACTGTTAACATTCTAGGCCCCCCACTGTGAAATAGGCCCCCCTCTTCTGCTATCCTTTTCTGCATGATAGAACAAAGTCAAAGAGATATTATAATTATGGTAAGGTTAGCTCTATTAGTTGACAAAGCATCAAAGAGACGCATGCATGCAAAGACTCTGTATCAAAGTAGCAAAAATATTCGCATTATTATTCTATCATGGAATTCAAAGTGTTACCTTTCAAGTTACTCATGCTTTACCTATAAGAGTTAAATGCTTTGATGCAGCTCTGCAATGTTGGATCTGCCTGTAAGACAATCGATGTTGTTGCATAGCTATCACCATAATTATTTGCAACTTCGTGCTTACTTTCTTAGTCAAATTTCAGGACAAAAAAGTATAAAACATACAATTTCAGTGCAAATTAAGACAACAATTCATATCTTCCTCCATGTTTTCCTATACATAGAAGATGTAAATTGTTGTGGGGATGCTCCAATAGCATCACTGGCTCAGCTCTCAAGTAATGTGGAATCACAGATAGAAGTCAAGAGAGAAACTGTTGTATCATGGTGGAATCACAATAGCAGTTTCCTTTCGGGACAAGGGTAATATTGGAAAGTCCGGACCAATTCGGGACAGTTGGCACCTATGTGCTTCGTGCTGCATGAGGCCTGATTCATAGAATGACATGGTGCAGTGTGATGGCTGTGAGACCAGTGGTATACTACTGTACATGCATGAAATGTGTGTGTGTGAGGAGAGCTGCATTCAGTAACTGGCACTGCATAAACTGTGAAGACCATAGAAGACTGTATTGGTGTATTTTGAGAATGCACTGTCACATAATGTTACCGCTGTTGCGCTGTTAATGGGGGGCCTAAAATGTTAAAATTCTAGGCCCGGGGGGGCCCAATCTCATGGGGCCTAAAATTTTATGACACCGGTACCACCAAAATGTTAATGATATCCGCTGCTTAAGTATTGCAACACTCTTGCGACCGTATAGTTAATGGACAAAATGTAAGCTTTAAAGCACCAGAAAACACATACATAGGAGAATATAAAACCAGTTATGGTAGGTAGGATTTGAAGGATACCCTTGCTGGCATACATAGAAGGGATAATGATGAGACAACAGGCAGGCTTTAATCAACCTCAGTAGATAGCAAACACATTAAAATCAAGACAGCAATCAAAATCCATGGCATATGCAATTACCGCGCCAATTTTTGTAACCTATTTATCAATTGAAAACAACGTTGTCAAGTATACTATGCATATTGTATAGCGGGTGATGTGGTGTAAAATATTCGTTATTATCGTGGGAAAGCTTCATGGCCTACACGAAATTTTCCCCCACGAAAACGTAGGTATGCTTACAGTTACGCATACTAACGAAATGTATACTCGCGAAAATCACCATTTCCCATTCAGTTAAACGAATCTCACGAAAATTTACCCACTATAATTACACGGTAGTAAGATCTAGACTTTTGCTCAGACGTAGAGATACACACACCTGTTCACATTTCTTAAGCTCAGATGGCACCAATGCAAAACTGTGAAAATACTTTCAATGTAAGTACAACCAGAAGTCTCGAGGTCAGCTGTGCGTTTACCTCCTCGAGAGAAGGCCACACACAGATTGAAGTTAGTACAAGAGCACTGACTTATACTTGTACCTCTGCTTCAGATCAAAATGAGCAAAAATAAAATTGCTTCTCCTCCAAACACTCTGCTTATTCCAATTAACTAGTCCGCCAATTCTTAATTTCATAAGCTAAATGAAAACATTCTCCCTTAGGTATTACAATAGATATAATATTATAATAATACAGTCCTACACTTTGCCCACTTTATGTGTTACCTCATTGAAATCAATTTAGCATTATTATAAATTAGGTATGGGCAAAGTGTAGTATCTGTTTTAATTTGTTTCACCTTATAATTATCACGGTGCTCAGACAATGGATGATACCAGACTTGAGTTTCATTCTGATTTCTGTCACAGATCTTGATCCTTTGATTTCGTAGAAACGGGACTTGCACGCATGCAGCAGTAATTCAGTCTGCAGATGTGATGCATGTGTAGTCAGTGGGAATCAAAGTGATAAGAACACATGCATGTTCAATGCTGTTAACAAGGTAGCCATATCATTGTGCAACAGAGAATTTCCTAACAGCAAAACCACAATAGATAATGATTTCTTAAGCCTAAACTTGCACTAAGCAAGAGTACTCTTGTGTATAAATAAAACAGCCCCTATAAAGGCCACCTCTGTATAATGGCCAAAACATTGCTCCACAAATGTGTTCATTGCAAGCATTCTTCATGCAGATAAAGGTACATACTTTAAGCCTTTCAACACTGCTATCACAGGTTTGGTTTGGCCCTAACGATATACTACATGGTACTTTTCTTTTGCAAGTGAAAGTCTAGTTCACTTTCCAATAAAGTTATAATTATGTTCCCAAGGCTGTTTTAGAGCTATTGGAACATGTAACATGTAAGCGTGCTGGTTATGACTACTATACAATAGGTATAGACCTTGAAATATAAGTGAGTTGCACGGACTAAGCATGCACAGTTACTTAATTGTAGTTTATTATGCACTGGGTGTAGAAATAGATATTGTTGTGATGGCCTCAATTAAACCGCAGCATAGCGCGGATGTTACTCGAGATACCAACGTTTCCTATTCTATAACTCTTCAATCTATGGTTCAACTAACACTAAAAGTATTTTGATCATATCTAACAATCTAATAGTGGTTTTGCTGTGGCATGCACTCTGTTGCAAGTCACTGTATACATTTCCCACTCTGCACAAAACCCACAAGTGTGTGACTGAGGCAAAACAGTTGGTAAACCACAGACATAAGACACACAACTCCAAGGCATGGGGGTCTGGGTAACAACTGTATAGCTATAGAATAGAGGACTGCAAGTCTATCTGTACCAGCAAGCCTCTGTACCAGCTATCCTTGATATTGTAAGCAACCTACACTAGGTTTGTGAGCTGTATACTAGGAGCTATAAGAGAGAAAATGTCTCCTCAGCGTCGGGGAAAGATACTTTAGATAGTTCTATATACTATTAGTTTTTTACATGTATAGTACTGGAAGATACACTCTAGACCTACTTTGAGTGTAACCAGTAATATATTCCCCATACACTCAGCAATACTATGCTCACCTGATGGGATGTTGTGGGGGGGGGGGGTCTGCATGGGGTAACTGGATTAAGACTCTCATGCAGGGGGGGGTCTTGTACACCCTTGCAGCTGGAAGGCCTTGGAGAGAAAAAAAGGATAGTCACTTATATACTTAATAATTATTATGTTCCTCACTTGCCTAATTGTGTGTTTGCTTCCAACATGCTGCACTGTTCAGTCCATCACCATAATTATACCGTCAGTGACACTCTCGCTGCACGGTTCGTGTAGAGTTGAAAGATTGAAGACATCAGCTGCAAAACCACAATAATTGTTAGCAAATAATTAAATTATTGGCTATTATATTTTCCCTCACTTCTCTATTTGAGAGCTTGCTTCCAACATAATTTATACTGCACTGTTCAGACCATCACTCGATCACTTAGCCTCGATTCCAGGCCGCCTTGTTGAGGCCTTGTGAAGGAGGCTCTATCGATCACTGCTCGTCTCCCTGCATGATGCATGCCTTCAGAAAACCACTCTGAAAAGCACTCGACGTGTGCATGCTAGAAGGTCACAAGGAAGTTTTAAAACCAAGTTGTCACTTAGAGTTGAAATGTGAAGACATCTGCAGAACAACAATATCACATTGATAGCATGCATGGTTGCTGAATACACTGTATAGTCTTAATAATAAAATACTGAATAAAGTCCTCACTAGTGTAGTGCCTCCATGATATGCAGCCAGTCAGTGACATCAATCTCGCTCGCTGGTTTGAGTTGTCACTAAGAGTTGAGTCATCTCAAAACAGGCAATAATTGTTAGCTGGTTGCAGAATACAAACTGCAGAATTATTAATGCACAGAATAATAATTTATTATTGTGACAATGACCTAACAGCAAAACTCATGCTTGCGCTTACTAGTTACATATACACAACTATAGGATTTTTATATTATACACAGCAATCCACTTACCAGTGCAGTTGCTTGGGTGGTTGGAAAGACACCATTTTCCTCTGGTGAGTTTCTTCATCCCCACGAGGAGGTTGCGCAATCAGATCTACGCATGTGCAGAAATAGTGAGCCCCACCCCCCTTCTTGTTTTTGCACACATGGACTGTTTCCCATGTTAAATATAGCTTAGGCAGCTAGCTGTGGGCCTCAAGGATCCCACTTCTGTACATGCAAGCGAACTCCTGGAAGGAGGAGTAGGTATAATGTTTGACTCCCAAGTTTATTTTCAATAACATTGCTGCTAAATAATATTTAGCAAGAGAGGGTGCATGTGATACACAACTGTTACTAGACTAATAGTTGATGGTTTCAAAATTAATGTTCAAGACTATGGACTTTAGAGAACTGATTTCTCGTTCCCTCGTGACATCCCAGCAACTGGCTATCTTGTTAACTGCGACTTCTCTTTAGTTCACCTAAGAGAGAGAGAAAGAGAGAGAGAGGTTACCATGCAAACAATGTAGGAGGAGGGTGTAATGTGTATAGAAATAAGTAAATTATCAATTTTCAAAAGGTATTGACTAAATATTGACCAGGTGCATGCTTCCTTTACCTTGTGAGGGACGGTATCACAACTCTTTGAAATCGGATGTTCGTAGCACAACCTCAAATTTAGCTATAAAATTCTGAAAAGTACATGCACCCATTTATAATAATTATAATTATAGCCCAAGCTATGGACAATTTGGGCCTGAAATAAATCACGGATCTAAAAACACCATTATTGGACGTTCCAAACACATTTAAAGCAGACAAGAGTAATATACTGTGTTTGGTCCTGCTTGGTCTAAATACAGTTACCATAAGACCTCAATTTAAAGTGACACTTTTAAGACCTCTGCCAGAGCTAGGTTGCTTTTTTTTGGAGGTGAAAAATTATTCGCATTTAATTGGAGGTAGGTACACCTACTGTGGTTCTTTTGTGTGAAAGGGGGGTTCCATTAATTATCCATAAGATAAAGAGAGTATCTGGGTCCACTCAATAAGACCTGACACTATATACTCACCCTAGCATTGTCCAGCTCCCTCTGCAGACTAGCCACCATATCCACCACCATTAATACTGGACTGCAATGCATGGTCCTTCAGCTCTCATGCCTTGAGACACTCTAGCTCTCTCTTAGCCTCCTTCACAAGGCCTCAGCCTCTCTTCTAGGAAGAGCGGCCTGGGATCGAGGCTAGCTCTCTCTGATCATGAGGTCATGTGGTTAACAAGAAGCAACTGAAGTGATCCCATACCCAACAAGAATGGTAAAGGGTCACTAGACTAGAAAATTGGAAATGATAAAAATGTTATAAAATTAATAGAAGGTGATGGTATATATACATGTATGCACACACACACAGAACACAGAGCATTATAATAGTCAGTACTTATAGTCAACACAGAGTTAGTTCTTTACTTAATATTCTTGCATGCTTCTTTACTTGACATCTTTATTCGTCCCTTTCAGTATCTGTATGAAAGCATGAGCAGCACAATCAACCAGAGTCTTCTAAGCTATAAGCAACATGACATAAGATTAGACTACTTAAATTACAAACACACGTACCTTGTCAGGTTCTCATGATCAATTGGTGGCACTATGAGCAACTGCAGTTGCTGTCCTCACATACTTTTCTTCAATTTTCTCGGCTACATCGTTACGCTCAACAGTAGGACTCCTTAGACATTCACATATGTAAGGCCATGTCATCGGATGTTCTGGATCAGTGACTTCAAGACGCTTGACCACCATCTCTGTTAGGCGGCGTTTGTTACTAGCGTGTTGGTCTTCAATGTCTTTCAAGTCAGTAATATTCATTCCGAGAGCCAATCCTAAATCAAACCAATCTTTGCTTGCATTTTTGAGACTATCGCGAATTGTTTGGATATCAGCTCCAGTCAGAAACAGTTTTGGAATTTCTACTGTTTGGTCAATTTTGCTAGGATGCTCCTCTGCTGACAATCCTCCTGTACACACATGTGAACATAATATTAGGGAAAGTGACCAGCTTTATAGACAATGACATAAGATTACAAACATGTATAATTATGTAAGCCTTTTTTCGAATTCACTTAAATAGAAAAGGTACGCTTGTAACAAAGGATGATGACATCACGTGACATCAGTCTCAAAGAATCAAGTTTATAGGGCAGGCCTTATGGGGGATTAAGCAAAGTTCAAAGTGCGCTACACATTGCGTATGTGTGGTTGGGGTAACAATGTAATGAATGGTAGGAATGAGGACAATGGATTAGCAATACTGTAATAATGAAACTATGATCTGAGAGAAGTTTAATGGAATTATACGGCCAACACAGATACTATTATAGTTACTTGGGGTTAGATTGTTAGACAGTAGACGTATAATGTTGATCTAATTCACAATACAAACCAATGCACAGTATCTGCTACCTGACTGAGTGGTTGTGTGTGGAGTGGCTAGTGGAGTCACTGCATTACCTGTGAGGAGGATATGACAATATAACAGTCATGCACAAGAGTTATTCTGTACCACTAATTACAGTTGTTGTAATTGCACAATGTTACGATCAAGCTACGTATATTCAAATCATTTAGCTGAAGCTGGCTTATTCAATCAAGATTGACCTGTAGTCCTAAAATTCCAAAGTGGATCCCCTGATAAACCTTCAATGTATATTAGACTGGCTATGCAGTTGTAAGAGTTCTGTTGTCATTGTGGGGCAGAGGAAGTAAACACTGTATACATATAGGTTATAATATGTAAAGTTTTCTGCCCTATAAGACCCCCAAGACAGGAAGTGCTACAAGTTGCCTCATGAATATATCTTTGTGTGCGATAAAAAGCCTGGTTTTTAATGAAATATGTAATAAGAAGACAGTTTAAACATACGATAAACGCTTTAGAATTTTAGCATAAACTCATAACTTAGCACCGAACCATGCTGTTCACTTTTTGAGGGTCAACAACTGAAGGTGCACTTAAAAACATACACAGATACGGCTATACACATAAACTGACTGCGGGGTACTGAGGAAAAAATAAGTTGTTAAAATCAATCAATGTTTGTGCCATACAAGTATCAGGACAGTATACATGTACAGGAAAAGTATTATCAGTAGATTACTTACAGCGAATACGTAGGGCCAAACGATGGCTCTCTTCGGTTCTCATCAGCCAAAATTTTACTGATTCAGAAACCAAATTTCCGTTCAGATTAAATCTATAATTGATGGCTGGAACAAGTCCAAGTTGTCTATTAGAACCCAACACTCTTGAGTATCCCTCAATACGATCTCTGGACAGCTACAAGCAAGCATATACGTACACAGTCACATGTAATAGTCACACCAGTCCATTGTTTTTGCATGTTATCCTCCCCAAGAGTGTATGCTTTTTAATATTACTGCCTATATATTTATACATGTCTATCTATATACTATAATTATAACTCACAGTGGATGATCCTCTATCAACAGTCCAAAGCTCGGAATTCTCTGAACGCAGCTCCACCTCCACCACATTTTCAAATTGAATTTGATCTAGATCCGTTTCTTTTGTGAATCTATCTTTTTCTAACTCCTCTCTAATTACCTGTAATAATAAAAGCTCATAATTATGCATGTAACACTGTATGGTAGGCGTATATTATATATGCTTCCTTATCTATTACTGGGAAACCTACCTTTACATGAGTTGCTAGATCCTGACATACCACACATTTCACGTCAATTGTGTGATGGGGGAGCGAGTTCTTTCTGAACAGCAAGGCACTGTACATCTTCTCAGTTGGAAAGCCAAATACTTTACGAATGAAAACACCGAGGCGACTGAAACGAGTAAGCTGGATGGATCCATAGCGTTCACCAATAGGAAAGTGTCCACCCTCCAGGATCTCAAACTTTTTGCTCTGATCTGTTGCTCGAGCAAAGACAAACTTTTGTTGATGGTGGTCAGAGCTTAAACTCGCACAGTGTTGTATTTCCAAGGTGAGAGGCTTCTTAAACTGTACTTTGGGCTCACATTTCACACGATAAATTGAGCTGAGTAGTTTAAAGTTAGCGGGAGTCTCAAAGTCAGTGGATAACTCAAAGGATATGTGTAAGACACACGTATCGATACCTTCAGGTAGCGAATTTTCCAGGACAGAAATCTTAATTCCAAAATTGATAAACTTCATAGATTTGTTACTGATTTCCACAAGATATTCTCCTATAGATATACGAAATATGTTATTTTTATATTCTGCCACAGAAATAAACACAAAGAGATCAAGGCCACGCATGGTTACATAATTATGTATAGCAAAATTCTGTAAACCATGAAACAAATTCACAATTGAGAGGAAAATCATGCACATGAGAAGCATAAGTACAATGGTTTTAAAGTTGCATATTTTCACCAAAACCAGATGTATACGTTCTAATTGTATACGTTCTAATCTGACTAATGCAGTCTCATCATACCTTGTTTTAGACGGTTTGACAGAGTTTCAACTTCTTCACCTGATCCCAATAATCTTTTGCGCTCTAGAAGATCTGTATATACGTATGCATTAGGAAATGTCAGCAATACCTCCAGTCCTACATGAGGAGGGAGGGAGACACAAGAGTCAGCAACTACAGCTATATATATAATTATACACTATATGGCAGTATGTGCTCATTTGACTACGAATTAAGCTCACAAAACTAATGATCAAAGTGTCAGTCAATTAGGTAAACTCACTGGTATGCTCCACACAGGCCTTGTGAATGCTGCGAACTGCCTCTCCGTCCTCAATCTCTGAGGCAATTTCCACTAATCGATCGTAAGTAGCTGTTGAATTCGATGGATTGAATTGGAGAATATTTTTACTCTTCCACTTCTTTAGAGCAGCGAGGAATTTCCCTGGAATACCAACAATTGTCAGATCGATAGCACCAATCTCAGCATCACTGAGGCCCAGCCTGTGCTTGTATCTGTCATAGCCAGCAATCTCGGTAGACAACTGGAGAAGAGCTTCATCCGAGCACTCTTGACTCAACTGAGCTGCAGTCGCTGTCACTATCGTCTTATGTGGCTGAACTGTACAGATCACATTATTTCCAATGACACATACAACGCTATACTCTGAAATGTACACCAAATACTTTATCACTGTCACATGAGACCCCATACACAATACAACTGTCAAGGCTATAATTGAAGATTGCTTCAATTTAGATTGCTATACTTGTACAATAATTATGTCGTGAATAATTATAGTGATTACATTAATTCCCAAGTTGTTCCCTTAATTAGCTTATGCTAAAATCAATATTAAAGTTCCAACAAAGATGTGAAAAAATGGATTAGGCAGGTGAAATAAGCAAGTATAATTATAGGAGAGTCGTACCAATGACATGTACATGTACAATTATAGTACTTAGAATGCTGTATACTATTATTGCATGGCACAACTGCATGACGAGCAAGTTCACAAAGTTAATAAGGTAACTCACGTGTATCCTTGACACAGGCCTTGTGAATGCTGCGAACTGCCTCTCCGTCCTCAATCTCTGAGGCAATTTCCACTAATCGACCGTAAGTAGCTGACGATTTCGATGGATTATCGAAAATGATGCTTTTACTCTTCCACTTCTTTAGAGCAGCGTGAAATCTCCCTGGGATATTATCAATGGTCTGATCGATATTCTCAATCTCAGCATCACTGAGGCCCAGCCTGAGCTTGTATTTGTCATAGCCAGCTATCTCGGTAGACAACTGGAGAAGAGCTTCATCCGAGCACTCTTGACTCAACTGAGCTGTAGTCGCTGTTGTCTCACGTTGTTGAACTGTACAGATAAAACATACACAGTTAAGTGACATCATTTCCTCTATAAAATGTACAGTACTGTTCGGATTTACAAAATAATACTACAGTCAAACCAATGCACAGTATCTGCTACCTGACGGAGTGGTTGTGTGTGGAGTGGCTAGTGGAGTCACTGCATTACCTGTGAGGAGGATATGACAATAATTATAACAGTCATGCACTAGAGTACCACTTCATTACACAATGTTATGGTCAAACTACTCTTAGACCTAGGAGCTAAAGAATCCAAGGTGCCATAATAAAAGCTTCACACTATATTATACATTTAATTTTTTGGGGCAGAGAACAAGCTGAAAATGACTTTCCAAAAAAAAAGCTCACTAAAATGTATGGTAAATGGAATTGGGCAGTTGTAAGAGTTCTGTTGTCATTGTGGGGCAGAGGAAGTAAACACTGTGTACACTGGTTACGGACAACAAAGAAAGTAGGTTAGACAACTATTACCTGTGAAGATGACTAACAATAACAATCATGAGACATTCTTACACAATGCAACGACTGCTGCATAGCTTCAATCTATAGATTGACCACTTGTACATTTATGTATAGTGTTACTATAATAAAGCTTCACACTGCAATGTAAGTGGGTTTGCATGCATGCTCTTACCGATACTTTTTCTCAGGCAGTGGTACACGGTAAAGAAATGCTTCTGGTTCTTGGAGATCTCACAACTGATAAAGCCCTTGAAGTGACCATTTGACGAGGCTTTGAATTCCAATTTGTGTTCATCACAGTTAATTTCAGGTATTCTCTTGCTCCACTCGAAGGAGAGGCTCTTGTCCCTCAACTCTTGGTTAGAGGCAAAGGGCAAGGCCCGTAGAGAAACATCCTCTCCCAGGCTGACTTCCTGTATACACACACCGAAAAAAACAATTGGTTAATACGAAGAAAACATATCATAAATGGAGGCATGCACACAACAATAATTATAGACTAACTTTTGCAAACCAGCATTCTTGGTGAGGGCTCAGAGAGACTCTGTGTGTGCAGCTAAAGCAGGGATCAACTCCTGTTGTGAGGAGGCAAAGCTTGGAACCATCTTCATGTTTGCCGCAGTAGCAGTCGAAGGCAATAATCGGAGAGAGTAGTGGACTAATATCCTTCATCACCAACAGGAGGGTTGAGAGGACGTAGGAACAAAGCTCGTGCATCGTATGGTCCTTGCATTTTCGAATAATTCGTATTTCGTAGCTATCAACCTGAGAAATCAGGGTAACAAAATGCTTGGCAGATTCGTCAATGTGAAAGGAGACGAGGTTTCTCTTTACTGGAGAATCAGTGGCAAGTTTCCAAGTCATGCCCAGAATGCCCTTGCCTTTACTCCCCCTTGAGACCAAATCACTGATCATGGCACAGAATATTCCAGTGGGAACGTATTGGGGGTCAAATGTGATCTTGATTGGAGAGGGTGTATCAATGCCAGTGGTGGGTGGTTTCGTTAGTTCCTCGGGAGATGCACACTTGAGAATGGCAGGGATGAAATACGTCGTTTCGATTTTTTCTGTGGTATGGCCTTCCTTCACCACTGCTGTGATTTTGGCCAAAAGATGGGAATGCTCGAGCAGTATGAGCAGCTTCTCAACAGGAATCAACTGGTCTTTCTTCACACCCTGGTTTTCTTCCGAATGGCATCGAGTGATTGTTTTCAGTGAGAATTGCCCCTTGAGTATCCAATTCTTTCTCTCAGCTTCCTTGAAGTGAATACTGCTCATTTCAGAATGGAGCTCCAGCAGCGGATTGACAACGAGAACACTGAGGCTGTTGAATACCACTTGGGGGTTGCAAATGACAAAGTTCCTAAACCATTTGTCCTTGATCTCTGGATGATAGATTAAAGCTCCAACATACCGATCCAGGTACCAAACGGTGAATCGAACCTCCTCCTCTCTCATCTTTAACCCCTCGGTACCGATACGAATACATTCTTCCATAGACACAATGTCATACTCTTTTCTCAGTACAACTCCAAACAAAAGCTGTTGTGGGCGAATGCGAAGCTTGGCATCTTTGAAATAGCTACTGAATAAGCCATGAAGATGTTCACGAAGAGGTTCCATATCAGAATCAGTGCCTTCGTAGTTGTCCACTGCTATGAACCTCTTGTCCTTTGGGTTAGAAAGTAAATCCTCAAACTTGCTGGTAATCGTGCTCACAGCTTCGTTTTTCTCCGTCAACTTTTGCTCTAACCGGTCTTGGACACATTTATTGAAAGGGTCTGAGTTGAGGTTTTGGCTGATTGTTTGCTCAATGGCAGCCGTGTCTTCTGCACTGACGTTAGCTTGCTTATCACTCTTTGTTTGAGTCAAAATATCCCGAATTGCTTTCTTTTGTTCGTGTTCTTCTAGGCTCTTGCTGGCAGTGGTACTATCGCTCTTGCAGACAATCGCTCTTGCAGACAGCTTTTGTTGAGGCACAATATTTCTCGTATAGAAGATCGACTTTGATTTGCATTGCCAGTTCATCCTTGAAAGTACCTATGAGGGTAGCAACAGGCTTAGTAGAGCCTAGGTTGCCCAGTTTACTACACTGCTCTCTGTCAATATCCGAGTCAATCTTAGTATGATGGTTGATACCTGAGAGGATTTGAGAGAGCGTTTCTCTGTTTGTGTAAGTTGAATGATCTTGTCCTTTCCTCGTTCGTAGGAGACTTGACACATGTCATCGAGGTCTTTGTCCAGTCGAAAGAATACCAGAAAAATCCCTGCGCCTTTGCTTAGAAAAGGAAACATCTCCACAAATCCAGGCTGCCCACCTATATCGACCAGATTGAGTAGGACTTTGTTCAGCAGCTCTTTAGTGTACTCTCCTGAACCCACAATACTCCGAAGTCTCGACACAACCTTTTCAACATCTACAGTGGTCACTTTCCCGACCTTTTTCGGTGGTTCTGGTGTTTGCCTAGGTGTTGGTGATACCGTTTCTTTGGGTGCAGTAGCAGCTTCATCGATCTTGAGTTGAGTTTGCTTCTTTGGGTCAGTGGTTTCTTTTGTGGGCTGTTCCTTAGGTGGACTGACAGTGCTGTCTTCAATAGGTTCACAGGACATAAGGTAAGAGAAGATAAACTGTGTTTCTTCCTCTAGGCTTGAAGATGCTTTGAATTCAAGCTTTGTTCCAGATTTGTCAACAAAGGCCAATACTTGTTCACACTCGGCTAGTAATGTACTGCAGCGTTTCCTTTGATTTTCGGGCAGCAAAGACAGGTTAGTAATGGATCCAACAAGCCGCTGTCGAGTGGTCGTTTTTCCAAGACCCGAGGGACCAATGAAGTGCGTCTTGAGATAATGTAGCTCTATAGTGCCACTTGTGTCGGCCATCAGCTCATCCAGTTTTTTCAAGTAGGTTCGGTTTTGAGTATTGACTGTAAAAGAGCAAACAATCGGTCATACGTAATTATTTATTAAAGCAAAGTACTTAATTTCAGTAAATTGAGGTATATAAATTGTAACATTAGATAAACGGTACTAACTACAATTGTGTTCAATGGTTCGGGAGCTGAATTTAGTAGTTCCAATTTTATGATTTTCTGAACAAGACATCTCCATGCACTGGCAAGTTTATGGTGAATGGTTGTCTATTTGGTGATACGTATAATTATATAGTATATAGTAGCCATCATAAGTTTCCGTTTCGTTTTTAAAGCTGGCATAACAACACAACAGCAACGCAAGGCAACTTATTACAAATTTATACGACGTTAGAGCATAATAATACATTGTTAATGTAGCGTATGATACTATAAACGAGGCTATTTATTAAACCTACCCAGTTGCTATGATACAGACCCCAAGTGGGGAATATGATACTTTGTTGCATTTTGAGTGGGCAGATCAAAGGAAACACTGTGCCAAAATCTGCCATATGGCACAGGTCAAGCCTTGAACTGTGCCACTATCAGTATCTAGATACTGGCATAGTATGGCTGAAGTTACCTAAAGCCCACCATATGGCACAGGTCAAGCCACAGGTCAAGCCTTGAACTGTGCCACTATCTAGATACTGGCATAGTATGGCTGAAGTTACCATATGGCACATGCAGGTCAAGCCACAGGTCAAGCCTTGAACTGTGCCACTATCTAGATACTGGCATAGTATGGCTGAAGTTACCTATAGCCCACCCTCCACCCAGTAACCTGAAACGGTCCCTTTTATAGTATAACACTGTTAAACAGATTCAGTGGTAGGCAGAAAACATTTTTCATGCGTCTGGAGCATTCCACAGCCACCACAAGTAGTTGAAACTAGTTGTCCTATAAAAGGAGTGATGTGTACATGGAAAGGAATGCACAAGGAATGCAACAAATCAGTTGTTACACAGCTCACTCCTGCGCACATGGGATATATTGGCTCAGTAGTGCCTTTGCCCTCGAGGCCTGCGGCCCTAGGGACTAAGTCACTATTCTACTCTATCTATGTATGAAATCTTGAATCTTGGAGAATTCCGACAAGTCATCTGTTTAGGTAATGTTAAATTCGTACGGAATGACGCACAGGGAATGTCCCTTTAATCATTGGTAAGGTTTTACAATAAATCACTTAAACGTTGCAATCTGATGAATTGCACAATTTCAGCAGTTGGAACGAACTATAACATAGACATACACTGCCCTAGCTCAGTGTATTTACTGCATGTTCTTAGGTGCTCTAGTACATATCAATGTTTGCATGCTTCCTTGTTGAGGCTGCTGAGGAAGATATCCCATGTGTCGTACTTGAACTCTTCATCACTTGTAGCGATACTCTGATTTAACCACACCCATTATATAATAATATATGTTATCATAAAAAATTAATGTAGACACTATAGCTACTTGTTGTCTGGAATCTCCTCGCCCAGCTTTAGAGACATCTCAATTTAGGTTGCTAGGCAACCAAAACACATTCAATATGAAACCTTAATGAATAAATTATAATTAGTGTGCAGTGAAAATTAATCTGACGGCAAAAATTAATTAAATAAGCTCAAAAACAGTCCGTACTCCATGCAGTCATCAACTATGGTGAATCAGAGGGTCATGTATGGTAACATGACTATAGTGTATACCATATTCCTGACAACCCATGCAGGGTGTATGCACACACACACTACCATATACACATCGCTGTGCATGCGTGCCGAGGCATAATCATTCCATGCATGCATGGGCGCACAGTAAAACCCTTCAATCACATGTACAGGATCATGATAAAATGAGTATTATTATAACGTACAGTATAGCAGCCAATATAAAGTACCTGTTCCGTTTACATAGTACGTCCGTAGTACGCTGGTAATAAACACTAAAAAAATATACGCTCAAGATACACTGTAATTTATACACTGTTACGTTTTTTTCTAATTCAACTGTTGTTACATTCGGCTATATACCCATGCAGCTCTGCACGCAGCTAGCTATTATGAACTTTTGCAGCAGTTACCTGTTGGATAATTATTACAGCTAGCTATAGCTCTGACCTTGTAGAACAGAGATAGGACTCATAATTATAGAGCTGCAGACATCCTGTTTGATGAGAATATTGAAAAACTTTGGTGCGTTTTATGTCTTTGTTGTAGATGCTTACAGCTAGACATAACATAGCTAAGTAACTAGTCAGCTATGACACACGAGTTGACTAGGATTGTCTCTTAAAAACTTTGGTACGTTTTATGTCTTTGTTGTAGATGCTTACAGCTAGACATAGCATAGCTAAGTAACTAGTCAGCTATAACACACGAGATGACTATATAGGATTGTCTCTTTGTTTGTTTTCTAACACTTTTCTGTGAAAAGTATTTGCTTGCAACGTGCAACGGTAAATATAATACGGTGTGAAAACGGAAATGTTATAAACGTGTACTACGAACCTACTACAGACTTACTACACGTAAACGGAACGGGTACTTTATATTGACCACTATTGTATGTGTATAAAGAGAAGAGGGCATGCAACTCACTAAAAGTGTGAGGCTGTATCAATTTACACATGAACGGCAGGTCTAAAAATAGCGACAGTATGAATTATTTTGGCTGAGTCTGAGCAGCACGCCCACTTCTCTTAATAATTAAGGAATTATTACTCACTTGGGTTAGGGCCTTCCTTTGACGTGGAAGGATGTTTGGAACCATTTGGAGTATCTGAGGTGTAACAGTAAGAAGTCATTATGTATAACACAGTATAAAAAGTGATTCGAAAGGTCTTCGTTCTACAGTAGATGGGTAGGCACATGATCATTGTTGGGCTATAATAGAGTCTCCTACCAGTTGTTTCTGGTTCCAGCACTGGGTGTCTGTTGACCAGAGAGAGGGTCAGAGGTCACTGGAGGAGAATGAGACAATTGTCTGACAGTCAGTACATAAAAACCAACTCCAATGACTATAGGCTGTACACTGAAAAAAGGTCAGAATCACTTGAGACATAATCTTATGCCAATAACAATGCTGATAAAAAATCTCAACTGCTGTAGGAAAGGCAATGAATAACATTCGTCATTAAGACCGTAATTATTAGACTATTGCTCCTGCGTCCTCTGGGTGAGGATTAAAACATGTTTAGCTGACTCAGCATTAATAACTCAGCATTAATAAACCTAACATGGTAGGGGAGTAGATGCATATTACTACTCACATAGGATATGTAACACCAAGAGTTCATTAGGAAGAGTACGCAACTCCACTTAAAACCATAGTAGGCGGTCCTTCAGGCCTACGTCACAACCACATGCTGTTGTATAAACTGTGAAATCAAATTTGCAATGAATAACATAGTGATGATTATCACTAATGTTATTCATTTACAACTGGGGTAGGAAAGGCAATGAATAACAGCGTTACTAATTTTATTCATTGCCTTTCCTACTTGTTGCGGTTACAACAGCCAGTATCTGTGACGTAGGAGTGGAGGAATGCTTTTTGTGCACAGTCTATTGGAGTTGCGTACTCTTCCTAATGAACTCTTGGTAACACTCAATGACATGGTTACTAGAGATTTATGGCAACGTAATGTTTAGGCAAGTAAACCACTTTACCCTAGCTTGGCTATAGGAACATGTTAGACTAGTGCGTAATTGAATGCCAAATTAATGTTAGAGCAAATGTTAGTGGGTGGGGGAAAGTGAATCAGGGGGATATCCCTAACATTATGGGGGGGGGGGGGGTAAATTGATCCACTTTCCTCCCCTGGTATTACTCACTTGATGAGGTCTTGTCAACAATTGAATTAGAAAGAAGTTGTTCGGAACCATTTGGAGTATCTGAGTGTGACAGTAACAATTAATAATTATGTCATCTAACACATAAAGTATATACAACTGCAATAGTAATTCAGAACCTCTCCAATCTACGTAACAGTATAGACACACACGCACGCACTTTCACACACACACACACACACACACACACACACACACACACACACACACACACACACACACACACACACACACACACACACACACACACACACACACACACACACACACACACACACACACACACACACACACACACACACACACACACACACACACACACACACACACACACACACACACACACACACACACACACACACACACACACACACACACACACACACACACACACACACACACACACACACACACACACACACACACACACACACACACACACACACACACACACACACACACACACACACACACACACACACACACACACACACACACACACGGTCATGCTGTGGTTTGTGCTGATTTCCTAACAGTTTACGTATTAGTTAGACCATGTGTAGCAGGTTTCTTAGCTGGTAGTAAACCTGAGGGAGTGTAGTGACTTGCAGAAGCCACTAATCACTCCGAGGTTACTATCCAGCTAAGAAGCCGTACTACACATGGTCTATCTCATGGTCTATCTCCCTTAGAAAATGCATTTTTGTGGGTACTAGTTAGAGCCCTGCTAGCAGGTCACTAACTCAGATAGTGACCTGCTAGCAGGTTTCTTAGTTGGATAGACACTTCATTAGCAGTGGCCATTTCAAAGTTTGAATATGCAATTTTTTTCTAAACAGTGCTAAAGTCATAATGTTGTCATAACTCATAACTTTGTATCCTTCCTTGACATTTTCTAACCATAAGCTTCATACATATACAATTGTATACCATTGGATTCCTTGTTAAAAGCGCTTCTTATCTGCATGCTGTAGGCTACAACCAGCTAAAAGTTAACTATGTAAAAGTCCCTGGCATACTTGTCAACCATAAATGAAGCCATAATTGATCACATAACTTCCGGGCAACGCAAATAGACTTTAGTGATGTATTATAGGCCAAGAAGTAGAATGGAATGTGTGTGGGAGTTGTCATTAATGAACTCCTGATTACCGTATAGCGGGTAATTTTCTTGGGTAAAAATTTGTTCAACTCAAGAAACGGTGGTTTTCGTGAGTAAAAATTTCATTTTCTGCCTGCATTTCTATGTTCCGGTACTCAGGTACATTAAGGACTGGGACCAGCAATTATTATTGATTCAGCGAAAACGAAGCTCCGCCCACAATTTTTACTATCAATTGTGCAGTAAAAATGGAGTGGGCGGAGCTTAGTTTTCGCTGAATCAACAATAATTGCTGGTCCCAGTCCTTAATGTACCTGAGTAAGCAATGCCTACGTTGTGGAGGTCAGCTTGCCCACGAAAATAACGAATACATTACCCCACAAAAATTACCCGCTATACGGTATGACGTTCCACATTCCACGCCAGTATTATTGGGGTCTACAAAACACGTAATTGTACCACAACCATTTGTCCTACAAAAACAACGAAGGTATCTATGAAACCGGCATGGCTTGCTCTATTGGTGTACCAAATTTAAGCTTCATACACCACTGTTTGTGAAAATTAGGTATGGGATTTCTAGAGACACATACCTGGTTTAGGAGTGGAGGGCTGTATAGACTGGAGACATTCAACAACTTCAGTGTAACCAAACCCTACTGCCCAGTCAAGAGGAGTCTTGCCAACATTAGTAGTCACATCTGGACAGGTAAGGGACAGAGATCTTGTAGTAGTACTGACATCATTGACCATTACCATGCATGCACAATCAGCACAATCAGATACTTATCGAGTACAGGATGCCTATTATTATAATATTAGTATCGTGTATGTATTGTATTACAGTTACCATAATTATAATTATGACTACATGATGATACATACAGGTACACTGATTAATTCACGGGTTGTTTACATTTCCAATCAGAGGATCTAATGAAACGGTACCCACTACAAAAATGACTCACCAACATCAACCTTGAGTACCTCCACAAGGTATTTTACAACTTGTATATGTCCTCTCCTACAAGCCCAGTGTAGTGGTGTTTGGTTCCCCTTGTCCCTCGCATCTGTATGTGGTGATACAACCTCATAGAAGTGATGACATGCACACACAATGACAACTCAACTAAAATGTATTATTGGTTTGTATAGTAATCAAAATGAAGTTAATTATGATAATAAATACACCATGCTATTAAGCTTCTCCATGCTGGTCAGTAATTATCCCAGCTGGGTGAGATAATTATGTTATTAGTGTGCGTGTACACAGTATCAAGGATTGTGGGAAATGAGAAATTACTTGAAAAAACATGTCTTATAATTATTATTACAATCTACATGTACATCAACACATGCATGTTTTGTAATCTAGGAAATTAAACAGTCAATAAAAACATTCTTGTTGGGCTCAATCCTTTAGCTATGAACACTACGCGACTGACACACACTTACCAATATGACATTTCATCTCTTGTGAGAGACACACCACAGTCTCCATATGTCCTCCCCAACACGCATAGTGAAATGCAGTCGTGCCATATCGTCCATCACCTTTCTCTATATCAGCTCCACCACTAACGAGTGCTCTAGTGATCTCCAGGGAGCCCCTCGAGCATGCTAGGTGTACTGGAGGGATACTATAATTGTCCCTCCACTCCTCACTCCAGTAGAGCTGGTGATTGGGGTTGGCCCCCTGTCTCAAAACGGACCTCACTTTGCTGACATCCTTAGAGACTGCAGCCTTCCACAGATCCCTGGCCAGCTGCTCCTGAACACTGCATGTACAATAGTGTGTGCATGTGTGTGTGGGTATAGGTACATTTTGTAGGTAGGTGTGCGTGTGTGACATGCAATTCAACAAATTGCTTACGTGGGTGTATCTGGTTCAGTTTCCAGTCTCCTGTGTGATGTGTGTAGGTGTGTGTGGGTGGGTGTGTGTGTGTGTGTGCATGTGTGTGTAGGTAGGTGTGTGTGTGGGACATGCAATTCAACAAATTGCTTACCTGGGTGTATCTGGTTCAGTTTCCAGTCTCCTGTGTGATGTGTGTAGGTGTGTGTGTGTGGGTGTGTGTGCATGTGTGTGTGGGTGTGTGTGTGGGTGTGTGTGGGACATGCAATTCAACAAATTGCTTACCTGAGTGTATCTGGTTCAGTTTCCAGTCTCCTGTGTGATGTGTGTAGGTGTGTGTGTGTGGGTGGGTGTGTGTGTGGGACATGCAATTCACCTTACCTGGGTGTATCTGGCACAGTGTCCAGCCTCCTGTGTGCATGTGTGTGGGTGTGTGTGTGTGTGTGTATGTGCATGTGTGTGTGGGTGTGCATGTGTGTGTGTGTGTGTGTGTGTATGTGTGTCCATGTACGTATACTATGTACATTAATAAGCTCTTGTTAGCATTTATAAGCTCCACACTACAACAATCAGGTGGTGTCATTAAGGATTTAGTATAGAGGGGGAAATAAGGCGTGCTTTTGAAAAGTAACCAGAACATTAATTTGTCTGAAAAAGGTCAACTGTTATTTCAATACCCTGTTTTAGTATGTAACACTGCCAGCTATGGTCACTCAGTCATACAACTAGTACCTGAATGCAAATTTTAGGGGGGGGGGGGAAATTGGAGCCAGAGGGCCCTGACAATGATTAGCTATAATAATAGCCTGTTAAAATTAATTGCAAGCTAATCTGTACTTTGCTCACGTTCTTCTCTCTGGGGTCTTGAAACCGAGTTTCTTGCGAATCCACGGCACTAACCTGATGTGTGTGTGTTAGGGGGTCAAGTTTGTGTACGGACAATTATAATAATTATTACAATCAAAGTACTTCTTGATGCATGGTGGTATATGCAAGTTACTAGCTAGAGTAACACAACATGCAGAGCTTCCATTGATGAGCTCCAATTCTGATGAGGTGATTCCAATGGAATGATCCTCTCTCCATGCAATCACAAGGTGGCACTCTAGTCTACATGTTCACTCACCCTGAGTCTTCTCCAGTAGCCATCGAAGTTTTGTTCAACACTCGCCTCTTAATGATCTTATTTAATTTCTCAGTAAACATAACAAAGCAAAGTGCCGCACCCTCTTTCTGGGGCCTTCCCCTACTAATTAAACTGATCTATTTTTAGATACATAATTATAATTATTTGAGTGGGTGTTGATAATGATTCACAGCCACCACACTATAAACAATAGCACATTAATGGTGGTGACCTAGGTAACTAGTAACTACACAGTTCTCTAGTGAGCAGCTCTTGAAATCCTCCAGCTCTTTGAAAGGACAGACATCCAGTTTAGCTCTCATATATACCTACAGTGGGAAAACAAGAGAGTCTCAAGTGGAATATTGTACTCTTGTGTGTGTGTGTGTGTGGGGGGGGAGTAGGTGGGTGGATATAAATATAAGGTGGGTGAATTTTTGTCCACCGTTCGTGTTACTAGCTCAAACGAAATGCTCACTTAAATATACAGCCAACCTCAAAGTCTCCATTATAGACCTGTGCTAGCAGGCCACCCTCTATAATACAGCCGGCCTCAAAGTCCCTATAGCATGTGTTTGGACCTGTGTTAGCAGGCCACCCTCTATAATACAGCCAGGTTAATGGGCCTCAAAGTCTCCATAGCATGTGTTTGGACCTGTGTTAGCAGGCCACCCTCTATAATACAGCCAGGTTAATGGGCCTCAAAGTCTCCATACCATGTGTTTGGACCTGTGTTAGCAGGCCACCCTCTATAATACAGCCACTGTTGGTCTACCGACCACTATACATAAGGTTATACTAATAGTAAGGTACTCACAAAGACATTAGTGACATGGTTGGTGGTTCCTGTGATCCTGGACACCACCTCACACACTTGCCAGATACTGGGACGCAGCTCAGGGTCAGAGGTCAACAGGTAGCCTACAAGGGAGGGGGAGAATACACGTATCATTAGAGTAATACACTTAAGGATGGCAGAGTATCATAGCACCTGTAGCTAGTGTGTGTTCTTAAATAATTATAATTAGCTCTGAAAAAACAGGTCCAGTTCACAAAGAAAAAACCCCACTATTACAATAGTCTTAAACTAGATTTTATACGTATACCCAGTGGTACTGACTATAAGATGTGTGTGTGTGTGTGTGTGTGTGTGAGGGGATGGAGGGTGTGAGGGGGTGGAGGGTGTGTGTGTGTGTGTGTGTGTGTGTACATGTACCTCTCAAGTTATGCAGCTGGGTCTTGTGTGTAGGGAGAGTCTTCAGGAATGCTGTACTGAGCACTGACTATGGCTAGAGGGTTGTCACCAAATGGAGTATCCATGAAGCACAGCTTGAACAGTAGTACGCCCAGTGCCTGTGTGTGGGCAGGTGTGTGTTGTGTGAGGGTGTGATGATAATTATGGGTATTCAGTGTTCATTGAGAGCTTTCAAATGACTACCACTTAACATGGTTCAGTAAACGTGATTCAAGGAAATTCTCCACTCATCCCCACATTCCACAGTCTTACACAGACAGACCACATTCACAAAATGCAAACCTTATTACAAAAAACATAAGTCAACCACTAGCTACAGTGTACACAGTGGGGACCACACATAAAGAGGAATTTCGCCCCTTTTAGCCTTGTTTCCCAGTAAACATAATCATTGCTCAGATCCTCCCCCTTTTCAGAGAGGTGTCACATTCCACCCCTTTCACAGTACACAAAGCAATTTGGTTGAATGTCATTGAAAGGTCATAATTAGTGAAAGGTCACCTCCAATAGTACTGCCACATGTCCATCCATACATGCATGGATAAATAATTACACCATACTGTAGTTTAAAATACAATGACAAATGAAACCTCTCAGCCCATGCCAACTCAGCTAGCATATGGTTGCTCAATATTGACCTCCCTCCACCAAAGGTCTAATACATTGGTACAAGTCATCAACCATCTTTACCTGCACTTCCAGAGTTGAGCCAGCCTCCAGCTCATCAGTGTATGCATGGACTAACACACTAGAGCAATATCAGCAATCCCATCAAACTGCAGTCTGAAGGTGTACTCCATGCAGTGTATAGTTGCCCTCGTGCAGGGGTAGGCTGTAGAGTGGTCCCAGCTGGCAGTCCATCCACCAATATCACATTGATACTGCCCTTGTCATGAGTACACCAGTACAGCCTCTGGACCATAGATGAGAGGAGGGAAGTTAGCTGTATAGGTAAAGTTGACATGCAGTTAGCAATTGCAATAAGTATATACCCAAGTGGACTAAGTGGTGGTTTTAGAGGGCAGTACCTTGACCTTGTATAAGCCCTTATACCTGCACATACTCTTTCCTCAGATCAGGACATGAATTCTTGTGTACCATTGGGTACATTGCTAAACCTCACATGAACAATCTCCTACAACTGAGATAAGCTAATTGCAAACCACATTAGTTATTATACACGTACTTGTATTATAGCCGACAATAACACACATAATTATACGTATCTTCACAGCCCAACACTGCGTATACACTCTACGTATATGGAACAGATAACGAACATGCAAGCCTCTTATCAAACTTTATATTTCTCACAAGTTATGATGCAGGATGATGCTGCCCACCCGGGGTACCTGTGTAGGGCTGAGGAATTGATGGACACAATAAAGACAATAGACTACCATCATGCACGCAGGTACACTACCACCCACTCCACTCATCACACACCACCCACTACATTAGTATGAGTACGCAATGGGGGACCATACATTACAACAAAGGGAGCTAGAGAGCTAGTCCATAGATAAAGTATCTGGGTCCACTCAATAAGACCTGACACTACTCACCCTAGCATTGTCCAGCTCCCTCTGCAGACTAGCCACCATATCCACCAACATTAATCAGGACTGCAATGCATGATCCTCCATCGTTCGCGCTCTAGCCTCGAGACCAGCCGTTTGTTATAAGGAAAGGTTGGTCTCGAGGCTACTCGCGCTCATGCCTGCCTTCTCTGATCGAGGCTATGTGGTTAACAAGAAGCTGCAACTGAAGTGATCCCGTACCCAACAACAATCACTAAACTAGAAAGCTGAAATGAAATTTTGCCAAAAAAGTATAAAAATAGAAGGTGATGGTATATATACATGTATACACACACACACAGGACACAGAGCATTATAATAGTCAGTACTTATAGTCAACACAGAGTCAGTTCTTTACTTGACATTCTTGCATGCTTCTTTACTTGACATCTTTATTCGTCCCTTTCAAGTAGCTCCAGTATCTGTATGAAAGCATGAGCACAGCACAATAAACTAGAGCCTTATAAGCAAAACATTGCAATAAAACACTGTGTGCAATGAAAATAGGGATCAGATTTATGAATATTCCAGTAATAATCTGTTTAAAAACATGAGTGCATGATTTAGGAGCCCTCAGGGCTAGTAGAACCATCAAGTACTTAGAATGCTGTATACTATTATGGCATGGCACAACTGCATGACGAGCAAGTTCACAAAGTTAATAAGGTAACTCACGTGTATCCTTGACACAGGCCTTGTGAATGCTGCGAACTGCCTCTCCGTCCTCAATCTCTGAGGCAATTTCCACTAATCGACCGTAAGTAGCTGTTGAATTCAATGGATTGAATTGGAGAATATTTTTACTCTTCCACTTCTTTAGAGCAGCGAGGAATTTCCCTGGAATACCAACAAATGTGTGATCGATAGCACCAATCTCAGCATCACTGAGGCCCAGCCTGTGCTTGTATCTGTCATAGCCAGCAATCTCGGTAGACAACTGGAGAAGAGCATCATCCCAGCACTCACTACTCAACTGAGCTGCAGTCGCTGTCACTATCGTCTTATGTGGCTGAACTGTACAGATCACATTATTTCCAATGATATACAACGCTATACTCTGAAATGTACACCAAATACTTTATCACTGTCACATGAGACCCCATACACAATACAACTGTCAAGGCTATAATTGAAGATTGCTTCAATTTAGATTGCTATACTTGTACAACAATGATGTCATGAATAATTATAGTGATCACATTAATTCCCAAGTTGTTCCCTTAATTAGCTTATTACCAATGCATATGATTTAATTAGATCTCACTTTTCATTGGCTAACTAGAGCTATGTGTACAGAGGACTTCTGCCAACCAACCTGAAATCCTCTGTACATGTATATGTAGAGAAGTACATTTGTATCCTCAAGCAAACTATAGTTTGGGCAGAATATTGGCAGTACATGGAATGCTGTGGTGAACCCATACAAATGTTATTATTGCTTTCACTTCATTTGAAATGCAAACCTTAATTATTAAAGTCACCACTAGCTATTTGCATTGTCCTAATACAAATCTATTTTGTAGCTCTTTATTAAAATATGTGTTTAAATTAGCGATCTATCACACTATAGGCTCTGTACGCTAGCTACAGTGCACACAGTGAGACCACACTATAGGCTCTGTACACTAGTCTACAGTGCACACAGTGGGACCACACTATAGGCTCTGTACACCAGCTACAGTGCACACAGTGGGACCACACTATAGGCTCTGTACACTAGCTACAGTGCACACAGTGGGACCACACTATAAGCTCTGTACACTAGCTACAGTGCACACAGTGGGACCACACTATAGGCTCTATACACCAGCTACAGTGCACACAGTGGGACCACACTATAGGCTCTGTACACTAGCTACAGTGCACACAGTGGGACCACACTATAGGCTCTATACACCAGCTACAGTGCACACAGTGGGACCACACTATAGGCTCTGTACACTAGCTACAGTGCACACAGTGGGACCACACTATAGGCTCTATACACCAGCTACAGTGCACACAGTGGGACCACACTATAGGCTCTATACACCAGCAACAGTGCACACAGTGGGACCACACTATATAGGCTCTATACACCAGCTACAGTGCACACAGTGGGACCACACTATAGGCTCTGTACACCAGCTACAGTGCACACAGTGGGACCACACTATAGTCTCTGTACACTAGCTACAGTGCACACAGTGGGACCACACTATAGGCTCTATACACCAGCTACAGTGCACACAGTGGGACCACACTATAGGCTCTGTACACCAGCTACAGTGCACACAGTGGGACCACACTATAGGCTCTGTACACTAGTCTACACACTGCATGTCAATTAGAGTAGCATTTCTGCAAACAAGGTGAAAATGGTTTTTAGTGGAACAGCTGTCTACCCCTGGGCCCATACACGCAGACATTCTACTTTTCAAAGGACTATAGAATATTAGCATATGTGACAGGCTCTAGGAAAACCAGACTATTGGAGCAGACTAAAATTTTGGTGATTAATGTACCAAGTGATAGAGCAGAGCATTGCCTACACAATGATATGCTTAGTTTTCACATACCTAGTTTCATACCCGAGTTATGCGCGTTGGAAACTCGAAGCCGTAAAATGTAGTATCGAGAAAAACGGCTCTCAAAGATTGCTTAATTAGGAAAAATAAGGTAATAGCGAAAGTTTGGACGAAGCGTTTCGATGGAAAGAGTTGGATTTAGAGCATCAGATTTTACAGAGAGGTAGTAGAAGGGCTGTAGATACTTATACATCAATAACATTTTATATGAGATTTTATACTGTAGGCATAAATTTAGCTGTAGCTCAATAATAAATTCTGCTCCAATAGTCTGGTTTTCCCAGAGCCTGTCACATATACACTAAATTGGAATTCCATGTAGTGGGACAAGACAACAGTCTGGCTAGGCTACCGATCAAAATTATCTCCGTAAAAATACAATTATTGGGGTCACAGACGTCACAGCTGAATGGAGAGTGGTGTGGGAGGGCTAGCTGAATGAATGTGAGGGATGATGGGATCATTGTGACAGGGCAATGGACCGCTACTAAACCCTAGTTATCAGTCAACAGCTGGAGCTTTATTTCCTACAATGCATAGCGGGAAATTTTTGCGGGTGCAATTTGGCTCCAGAGCCCTCAGCAGAAAGTTACGTGGGTTCTAATATTCGCGGTTCAATGCCAGGAAACCACACCCACCAATAGCATTGCATGTGAAATACCGGTGCATGGGAGTTTATCCCAGTTTTAAATGCTCTGCCCTCGAAAAACGACGAAAATTTCCCGCTATACGGTACTTGTTATCAATACCCCATTTTTAATAATACATGTGCAATGTATGCTAGCTGTGACAAGGCAATGGACCGCTACTAAACCCCAGTAATCAGTCAACAGCTGGAGCTTAATTAATAATAATTATTATAATGAAGTTGATTGTTTCCCAGATGCTTGTTATCAATAATTATCCCGTCTTTGCTATATATACAAAAGTACAGCTAGCATACATGTACATGTACATGTAGGTCCTAGGTGTGTTTTTTTACGTCAAAATCAGTACAGCTTAATTGCTTTTTTAATATTTATTTGTATGCTAGCTGTACGTTTGGATCGACGTCAAATGATATTTCGGTCTCCCTTATTCCATTAAATAACGTGTGAAAAATTGATTAACTATTATAGTGTGGGAAGTAGGGAGGAGGCACAGTGTACAATAATAATGCTTTTCTAACTCCCTAAAAATTCTATTCACAAATTTTGAGACAGTTTGCTCAATATAATCTCAAAAGCCCAATGCTATGTCAACAGTTTATAACAAGAGAGCACAGTTAGCATACAAACAGCGTCAAATACAACAAATACAAGTTTTGCTGTTTTGGATGCTTCCATTAGAGGGAGTGTTAGCAAACGTGCTGTACAAAGTTCATTCTAATCTTCACTGTCAGCTTTGAATCTGAAGCCTCAATTCACTTATTAGTTCTACTGCACGCTATAGCTGTACCTTCATTTGTAATTATTTCCCCCCACACACACACAGCACACCCACACACACACCCACACACACATACACACACCCCACACACACACACCCCACACAGCCTGTACCTTTGGGTCAACATTAATAATCTTTCTGTCTCGTTTATTCTTAAACAGCAGACCTGAGGCGTTGTCTGCAATCACCTGTGTGTGCGTGCGTGGGGGGTGTGTGTGTGTGCGAGTTCGAGTTATATCAAACAAATACAAACAAAGTGTCCGTGTACAATAATCATGTCAACTAATTATGTACGACGAGACCAAAGGGAGCAACTGTATAATTGAGTAGTGCTATGGCGCCCTGCAGACTAGGAGGGCACTCACTACTGTAGTGTTCCAAACACACGTTATAGGCTATCAAACTTTGCTGTGAAAATAAATTATGTTCTGAAAAAACACACACTTTAATTATTATAGCCCCACGCTTTCTTTTATAATTTGTGCTCGTTGATCTAAGTTATAGTTAGAACATGGGCATGAGGTATCTATGTGTTATAGTGTCCCAAAGCTCGAGGGCTTCTATTTAAACCTATTGGCTACTAGAAATGCACTAGCTTAGCAACAGTCAACCTATATAAACAGCCAACCTAGCAACTGCATCATTATTCTTTTGAAAACTAATATCTAAAGTTGACATCTCTGTGTCTCTACTAAATCTGTGGTCTCTATTCAAGTCAACCCTGTTCCTCCACCTCAGTTTGATGGACAAAATTATAGTCCTAGCTCCACCCACAAAACGAAAACATCCAGCTCCTCCCCCACTTTTGCAGCAAACAAGCCCAGCACACTTCCCAAGAAACGAGCGACTCGTACTACTCTCACAAAGCGAAAGGAAGACACCTATAAGCTATAATTTGCAGCAAACAAGCCCAGCAAACGAGCGGCTCCTACTCTTGAACAAAGCGAAAGGAACTTTAGGAGAAGAAGCCAAACCTAGAATCTCAGCACTTCCATACATCCAGCTCCTCCCCCATGCAGCCTTGCAGCAAAAAAGCACAGCACACTGCCCAAAAAACGAGCGTCTCCTACTGCTTTCGAACAAAGCCAAAAAAAGAAACTAGAGCTTCTCTCTTTCATTCTAGTTCTGTTATTACAATTACTAGACAAAGCATCTACATGTAGCTACAATAATTTTTACATGTGTATCTTCTTGTAAATCACAATACAATGTACAATGTTGTAGTTTGTAGCCCAGAGCAATCTATAGTACTGGTACTATAGCTCATAGTTCCCTGCTAAATACACTCAAATGGAATCTAAGGACACCATAATATTATTGTAGCACTACCAAACAGCTACTAATAAAATAATTAGCTTTTTGAAATTGGACGTTCCCAACACAAGTTATAGCCCTTCAAAGAAAAACTACGAAAACATGACGACATGTAATTAATACATATTTTGGCAACCACCTCTTATATATTATACCCACGTACTTCATATTTCTCACACGTACCTGATAATTAGGAGTGGAGTTGGACGAGGAGAAGTTAGTGTCCCAGTTATAGAAGCTCAAGTCACTGTGTCTAGGGAGCAGCTTCTTCCGTGACGAGAATATGGGATCAAAATCATCCACCTACAATTATCATGTACATGTATAATACCTCATAGAAAGTTTTCGTATCAAACGAAAATTAAAACGACGGAATTATTCTACTGCAAGAGATTCAATGCGTCACTATCTAAGCTGTTGAGCTGTACTTAAAATACTAAATTGGTAGTTACGAAAATTACCCGCTATACGGCAGTTAGATCATTGGGGTGAGGTATAATTTTATGTTATAAATACATGTTAGGATCAACCACCTTTATTACTGGTAGTACCTTGAGTCGATGTGCGTAGTCAATGTATCCTGATATCTCCTGACCCTTGGTATTCCTGTCCCGAATAAATATAATTGACTGTGTGTGTGGTGTGTGTGTGTGTGTGTGTGTGTGGGGTGGTGGTGGTGTGTGTGTGTGTGTGTGTGTGTGTGTGTGTGAGGGGGGATTGCTTATCATGTATTAAGAAGACTTACTGAAATTTTCCCGTTTCTGTTAGTCTCTTCCCTCTGAGCCAGCCCCTCCAGGAACACTGATCCTTGCAGGTCCTTCCCAGCATTGCACAACACTCTGTACCATGGGGGGGGGGGACACTAGGTCAGCACAACACTCTGTACCACGGGGGGGACACTAGGTCAGCACAACACTCTGTACCATGGGGGGGACACTAGGTCAGCACAACACTCTGTACCATGGGGGGGACACTAGGTCAGCACAACACTCTGTACCATGGGGGGGACACTAGGTCAGCACAACACTCTGTACCATGGGGGACACTAGGTCAGCACAACACTCTGTACCATGGGGGGGACACTAGGTCAGCACAACACTCTGTACCATGGGGAGGACACTAGGTCAGCACAACACTCTGTACCATGGGGGGGACACTAGGTCAGCACAACACTCTGTACCATGGGGGGACACTAGGTCAGCACAACACTCTGTACCATGGGGGGGACACTAGGTCAGCACAACACTCTGTACCATGGGGGACACTAGGTCAGCACAACACTCTGTACCATGGGGGGGACACTAGGTCAGCACAACACTCTGTACCATGGGGGACACTAGGTCAGCACAACACTCTGTACCATGGGGGGGACACTAGGTCAGCACAACACTCTGTACCATGGGGGGGGGGACACTAGGTCAGCACAACACTCTGTACCATGGGGGACACTAGGTCAGCACAACACTCTGTACCATGGGGGGGACACTAGGTCAGCACAACACTCTGTACCACGGGGGGGACACTAGGTCAGCACAACACTCTGTACCATGGGGGGGACACTAGGTCAGCACAACACTCTGTACCATGGAGGGGACACTAGGTCAGCACAACACTCTGTACCATGGGGGGGGGGACACTAGGTCAGCAGCGATAAATTAATCTGTTTGCAATCGCATACTTACAATCAGTTCAGTATAATAGATTCTTTTGCAATCGCATATACAAACAAATCTTGTACAGTTCGTAGCTAAGAATCATTGCCAGTATACCTGAATTGTCCATAATAATTATTAGCAAAAGGGAGCGTTAATGTGACAAATACACACTCATCCCCCACACACACCACCCACACACCTCAGCTGGTCTCGACGTGCTAGCTTACTGGCTGCAGCCGCTTCTTTCCTGAGCTCAAAGTCTTCTCTCTTGAGCACTTCCCCTGATCCACGATATCCTAGCTCTACTAGCTGACGTGCTAGTTCCTCGTCCTGTGTGTGTGTGTGTGTGTGTGGAGTGTGGTGTGTGAGTGTGGGTGGGTGGGTGTGTGTGTGTGTGTGGAGTGTGGTGTGTGAGTGTGGGTGGGTGGGTGTGTGTGTGTGTGTGTGTGAGGAGTGGAATGCAAACCACTAACTACGTAATACCGTAAAAATTACAAGCCACTGCAGATGTGTTTCTACTCGATATTTCATAATAAGTGTGTGGGGGTTGGAGAATCGTCACCCCCCACAGTCAATCAACCCTACCCCCCACCTCGAGCTATAACCTCACCTCCAGGTAGAACAGATCAGTTGGTGTTATTTGAGAGTCCAGGTAATCCTCATACGTGGCATACTCGGTGACTATAGTGTCTGCAGCGCTGTTACTAGCTTCCTCACCAGTAGCCGCCATCTTTATACAGTTCAGAAAGCTGGCGTTGTCATAAGTGGTAAGGTGTGTGTTTGTATCGGGTAAAGATCGGCAGATTAATAATTGCATTATTGACGTCCACTATAATTCAATGGCCACCCGTACCCAGACCCAACAACTAGTACTGCTCCTGCTCTGTATTGTGGCTTCCCTGTTTAGCACAAGCACTGGTATAATAATAAAAAGTGTTGTGTCTGATATTATTCTGGAGCTGTAATGCATTCAATTTATATGCAACGTTACAATGTTCGATAACAAACGTTTTATCGCTGCTTTCACCTTAATACGTGTTTTTTTGTACTGCAGGTAGCGATGACAACCATGTGTGGCTTCTCGGAGAGGACTCAGGTTACCATGACAACTACGATACTATCTACTCGTCATGTGACACAACTAGCATCGTAGCACTGACAAAGGTACGTCAGCTTGACTATTATTATTATATATAAATCACCCGAACCCTAACTCATTACTAATATTTTAAATATACTCTTTAATATTAAATTTTGATAGGTCTTTCAAAGAGCTACAAAATGCATTCTTTAGAATTGTAATTGGACAATTCTAACTCAAGTTATCGACCATCAAAGATCAAAGAAAAATATTATGTCTAGAAAATAATTGGGTATGAAGGAAACCGTATGTATGACTAATTGTTCCCTTCATCTCAGGACAGACTACATGTTGACTACTACACTGCTGTGGAACAGCTGAGAATGATTAGATTCAACTTCCCTCTAGCGGTTGATTTTGTGGTCACTTGAATGATTAACGAGGAACAACAGGACGAAGTCTTCGTGGCCGTACATGAAGGTACGTATCCTGTGTGTGTGTGTGTGTGTGTGTGTGTGTGAGGTGTGAGATGTGTGTGGGTGTGTGAGGTGTGAGGTGTGAGATGTGTGTGGGTGTGTTGTGTGTGTTGTGTGTGTGAGGTGTGAGATGTGTGTGTGTGTGTGTTGTGTGTGTGCGATGTGGGTGTGTGTGTGCGGTGTGCGATGTGGGTGTGTGTGTAAAATATAGATTAATCATGGCTGTTCAAATAATTATTATGCTTTATTTAACACTGATGGGTCCTCTGTAATTTGATAGTAGAGTTTAGATTTTGTAAAAGCCATTCTCTAAATTTACTAACGGAACTAAAGTTATGGCCGTTCAAAGATGCATGCCTATAGTTAACGCTGTGATTTCCCACAAGTGTAGTTTTTTTTGGGGGGGGGGGGGGAAGTGTCCCCTTTAGTAGTACTGTCCCTACAATGCTCACACTAATCATTGTTGACCTCCCTAAACACACACACACACACTATCAATCCACACTCCCCACCACCCACACACACACAGGTTATATGAGCATCAACAGATTTGGCAACTTCACGATCTTCCCCATCTCCATGGGCAAATCCTCTAGCCTCATCATGATCTCCAACCTTACTTGTACCACTCCCGCCCACACCACACACATACTCTGTGTCAATGTAATCAAAGGAACGCAAAAAATATGCAAGGACGATATTCCACCTGGTTCCCACGGTTACTCGGACGTCCGCCCACGTTTGCAACTTGTTTATATAGTGACACCGGATCAAAAGACGATTTTGAAATTCAACGTTAGCGATGATTGTCTTGTATTGATATCTAAGAAGTCTGGAAATGACTACGGTAGTGACATGTGGTTTTCTTATAATAATGGCTCGACATTATTTCTGAGTAATGGACTGGCTTTGAATGCTGTTGATCTAGAGGCTGCTGGAACATTGGGTGGGGAAGATGTCGGCACTGTACACTATAGCTCTGTGTCACAACTATACAGTCAGGCAAGCCAGCTGGGAGGATCTAGCAAACTACTTACATGGCCCGTCATGACCATACGAAATAATTTCATGAATAAAGTATTCTATTTCAAGTGGTCGGATTTATCTAGTAATGGTACAGAGACTATTCCAAGCCCGAATGGCTACAGTATCGTCCGTCCAATCAGCTTGCAGTATTGTCAGATGGACATTGCATATGCTTTAGTTACATACAAGAGGGAAAAGGACAATTCCCTTAGAACAGGTGTCGCTTATATTAAGTCTTATTTTTGAATTTTGCTGTTCATTAATTTTGCTATAATTATGTACGTATGTTATTGCCCAGCCAGAGTGCAACATGCCATATTATGTTGCCGAGGGCATTATGTCATCCCATAGATACTATGAATTACTGTAATTTATAGTATCTATGGTCATCCAGTGCAATATATGGCATGTTGCACGAGGGCGCCTGCAATAACCCCAATGACTCGCAAATGGTTACTCTAGAATAGCCTCGAGACCAGCCCTTCCTTATCTGAAAGAACGCCTGGTCAAGTTCCAATGTAGCCTCGATCCCAGGCTAGTTCCAATGTAGCACTCGTCCAGCTGAGTCAGCTTTTATAGCATCATAATGATATTCATGGGTAATACACCTTGGGCGGACCTTGTGCGGGCAATTACCGGTCCAACGAGTGCTACATTGGAAATTGACCAGGCTTTTCTTTCAGATAACGAACGGCTGGTCTCGAGGCTAACTCTAGAATAGCCTCGAGACCAGCCGTTCGTTATCTGGTCTCGAGGCTAACTCTAGAAGCGGCTCTTTTTGGTGTTACTAAGACAGTGGTGTTATGTTGCTATGCCCTCAGGATATAAACTAGTTATAACACGTCCACTCGGGATGTATGGCATATATTGCACTCAGCCCTCGGGGCTTACGCCCTCGTGCTTCAGTGCAATATATTCCATACATGTCATCCCTCGTGCCCGTGTTATAACTATATATCTAACATATTCTGAAAGAAATACGTAAACAAGATGCAGGCAAAGCTTTATGTTTTTGGTAAACAGTGCATTGAACCGACTTTTTGTGATAATCTGCATATTCCTCTAGCTGGCAGTATGCGGCCTGGAATCGAGGATATACTAGACAAGATTAATTTTAACGCCCATGTGCAGTATAATTGCGAGAGCACGTATAAAAGTAGTGAATGTAGCCTAGGATACTTTCATACTGAGTTGCAAGAAGCATTAGTCCATGATGAGTTGCTTACTGTGGAAATCAGTCACTGTCCTGAGCCTGGTTTCGGCTGTTGGAGGTGAGCTGGCTATGCCTCTGGCATTACATAATAATGTATCATAATTATAATGAAAGTAAAATAATAGAATTATAATAATTATTATTTCCCTTCCAATAATAATAATTATACTTCTATACATACTCTGTTATTAACTGTTTCTACTCTGTATGATCGATGATTGTTTCTGCATAGAGTTGGTTAGACATGTAGGTAGGAATTCAGTGAGCGAGAATCAACGTTTTCTGTTAATAATTATTCTACTGCATGGTATTGTTGCTGTCCTGTTATGTTTGTGTCATTGCTATAATTATGTATCGCGAGTAATTTTCGTATAGACTTCGTATTCTACAGCTCAAGATAGTGACGTAGAACTGAGAATAATTTTCCATTTTAAATTTCGTATGACACTTTACAATACAAAAATACGCACCATGCGAAAGTAACTCGCTTAGCTAAAATAAAACAAAAGTGTTGTATAGCAGTTAGTAATGTCAATGAAGCTACTTATATTTATTTCAGCAGTTAAAACTTGAAAAAGCTTCTGATGTACTAACATAATTATTTATCAATATATATACATGCAGGAACATACACATTCCATTAGTTTCCTATTATTAATAAAGCTATTGATTCCATGCTTTTCCTCTGAGTAATTGTAAGCTACCACAGTTATGTAGGTAGCATGTTTTTCAGTAATGGTGTGAGGGGGGAATAACTGACTGATTAATAAAGCTATTGATTCCATGCTTTTCCTCTGAGTAATTGTAAGCTACCACAGTTATGTATAGGTAGCATGTTTTTCAGTAATGGTGTGAGGGGGGAATAACTGACTGATTAATAAAGCTATTGATTCCATGCTTTTCCTCTGAGTAATTGTAAGCTACCACAGTTATATATGTAGGTAGCATGTTTTTCAGTAATGGTGTGAGGGGGGAATAACTGACTGATTAATAAAGCTATTGATTCCATGCTTTTCCTCTGAGTATTTGTAAGCTACCACAGTTATGTAGGTATCATGTTTTTCAGTAATGGTGTGAGGGGGGAATAACTGACTGGCCTACTCATAATTAACTCACACCTTTCGTCCCTAATTGTTATAGTTACCACAGTTATGTGGGGAATACTGACTGGCCACTATTATGAGCCAATATCAGCTGCACACTGACTAATAAGACATAATTATAACAAGCCAGCTGTGAGCTAGAGAATCAGAGACATCAATTAATATGTTATGGATTCTAGCCGTGAGTGGTAATAATTCTTCATTTCGTGCCCTCAGGACAATTGAGTGAAGATGTGAGGCTGATAGATTCGTCTGGTTCAACAGATACCAAAATTGGCAGACTGGAGGTCTATTACAATGGACAATGGGGGACAGTGTGTCAGGACAACTTCGGTATAAATGATGCAAGAGTGGCTTGTCGTCAACTAGGTTTCCTAGGTTACATAGGCTATGGGGTCGTACGAAAGTAAGTATACCAATCATGGTTTGTGAATTTAGTTGATTTTAACTTGTATCACTCACCGATATTTTTACGATAGTGCCCTAACAGTGTCAGCATCCACACCGATATGGTTGGACGAGCTTGGTTGCTTTGGATCTGAAACTAGACTAGATGACTGCCCACACAATTCTATTGGAATTCATAATTGTGATCGTTCTGACGATGTGGGATTAGTGTGTGCAATAAGTGAGTGATGTTATACACTTTCAATATAATTATATATATAAATTATTACTTTAGATGAAGATTTGAGACTTGTGAATAGTTCTGGCACCACTGGGTTAGGTCCCGATGGTCGACTGGAGTTGTTTTATAACGGACAATGGGGGACAGTGTGTGACGATAGCTTCAGTCCAAACGATGCAAGGGTGGCTTGTCGTCAGCTGGGGTATGATGACTATGCTAATTATGGACGAGTAGGAACATTAGGGTGAGTGCAGGTCCGTAGACAGTGGGGGGCAGGGGACAGTGGGGGGCAGCCCCCCTGTCATTCTAGATCTAGCTTTCAACAGAATTGTGCACATGCATAGTGCATATATTGAATGATGTAGTGTTGAAGCACGGGTGCTGGAGTACCTTCTTAGCTCAAGCTACCTTTCCTTAGTTGCTCCATGAATAGCTAAGTTGTGCCAGAGCAAGTTACAAGTTGCCATGCATGAACAGCTATATGCTCAGAAATAACGGTTGACATTTTTTTAAAGTATACGTAACCATTTTCAGCTGTTATTTTGCCATCCCTGCAAACCCAAATTATCTACGGGGAGTTGTCACTGCAATTAATTATAGATGTGATTTCTATAATAATAGTGCAATTGTGTTTTATTGCGATCATTTCCCCCTATAGTTTCTCCCAATCATCATCAACCACTCGGACATGGCTAAACGAGCTTCGTTGCTTAGGAAACGAGACCAAACTCATTAATTGTCCTGCTAACACTATCGGAGTTGAAGATTGCACCCATACACAAGATGTGGCCTTATTCTGTATTTCGGGTAAGTTAAATAGATGAGTACGAATATGGTGCCACATTGCTGCATGCAGTTTAATTTGCAAGTATAATGCGTTGCCAGAATCGTGTTCTTTTAATGTATACATATAATTATACACATCATATGGTACAAGTATACCTAGAATAATGTTTTGCGAGTAACTAACATATGTGAATTTTGTGAGGGTTGATCAATTCGCAACAATAAAATCGCAAAACCTAAGTAAATGCAAACGATCCTTGCCAAATCACAGATCGCAAAGAGTCAAATTTTCTGCTGATTTAGCTCATTCGCAAAGGTTTTTCATCCGCAAAATATTCTAGTAATACGGTACATGCATGTAAATGTATCATAATTATACAGCCATGCACAATAATTCAGTAGCCACCTTGACATGTATTCATTGTCAGAGGGAGACCTGAGGCTGGTAGACAATTCAGGCCGAACAGGAGGCTCCTCTGGCAGACTGGAGGTCTATAACAGTGGACAATGGGGGACAGTGTGTGATGATAGCTTCAGTCCAAATGATGCAAAAGTGGCTTGTCGTCAGCTGGGGTACGATGACTATACTCAGTATGGACGAGTAGGAACATTAGGGTGAGTGTCACTGTATTTAAAGTGATTTCAGCTATAATTATTGCAATTGTGTTTTATTGTGATCATTTCCCCCTATAGTTTCTCCCATCATCATCAACCACTCGGACATGGCTGGACGAGCTTCGTTGCTTAGGAACTGAGAGCAGACTCATCGATTGTCCTGCTAACACTATCGGAGTGGAAGATTGCACCCACACACAAGATGTGGCCCTGTTCTGTATTTTGGGTAAGTTAAATAGATCAGTACGAATTAATAGTGCCACATTGCTGCAGTTCAATTTTCTTTTTTTAAGTAATGCATGACAGACAGCGCAGCTAGAATCGTATTCTTTTAATGTATACATATACACATCACATCACAGTGCAATTATGAGTAAATGTATAATTTATAACAAATTAATAGCCAGCCTGACATGTTAAATTCGCTGTATTCATTGTATCAGATGGAGACCTGAGGCTGATAGACAACTCAGGCCGAACAGGAGGCTCCTCTGGCAGACTGGAGGTCTATTACAGTGGACAATGGGGGACAGTGTGTGATGATAGCTTCAGTCCAAACGATGCAAGAGTGGCTTGTCGTCAACTAGGATTCTCAACCTACACTCAATACGGAGCAGTTAGAACGCTAGGGTGAGTCAGTGCGTACACTCATCATTGAGTTAACTATAATTATCTTACTAACTTGCCATTTGGTTCATCCATGCATGATGTATTATATACTTTATTGTGTACACTTCAATTAAATTTTAAGCTTGTACAATATTTGTGGATAATTATTTCCCCCTGTCTATAGTTTCTATATGGTTGGATCAACTTCGTTGCTCAGGAACTGAGAGCAGACTCATTAATTGTCCTGCTAACACTATATCGGAGTGGAAGATTGCACTCATTCAGAAGATGTGGCCCTGGTGTGCGGTGCAGGTAACAGTCAATGAGACCTGCTATATATAATTATAGCTCTGAATATTCTTGCAGCTTATAAATTACTATTCCATTACTTTGCAGCTACTTCCCCTTCTTCCCCTTTTTCCCCGTCCTCAACTCCAACTACATCCTCCAACATAACATCGATCAGCACAGGAGTGACTATTCTTATTATTATTGTCGTTGTGATCCTTTTTATTTTCCTGTTCTGTGTTTTCACAAACCGGAGGAGACGCCATGTTGGTCGCCCAGCAACCAGAGCTCCTATAGTCGCTAATGTTAGATCAACAACTGTTATCATCGCCAAGTCAACTGCACCAGCAGCAAAAGCACAAGATACGGCCTACCCTATGCAATCCAAACCCCAATATTCAAACCAGGCCCCCCCTCAGAATATGTATCCGCCTCAATCAGCAGCCCCCTACACCACTGGACAGCAACAACCCCCAGCCCCCTACACCACTGGACAGCAACCCCCAGCCCCCTACACCACTGGACAGCAACAACCCCCAGCCCCCTACACCACTGGACAGCAACCCCCAGCCCCCTACACCACTGGACAGCAACAACCCCCAGCCCCCTACACCACTGGACAGCAACCCCCAGCCCCCTACACCACTGGACAGCAACCCCCAGCCCCCTACACCACTGGACAGCAACAACCCCCAGCCCCCTACTCCACTGGACAGCAACCCCCAGCCCCCTACTCTACTGGACAGCAACCCGCTGCTCTGTACCCTGCGTACCCCACTGGACAACCACCCCCTGCTCCGTACTTGTCTGCATGGGGAGGAGCCCCTCCAGCATCCAGGATGATTATGGGGACCTACTATGCATGCAGTACATGTATTAACTGAAAGTAGTAAACTTTTAATAAGAGACATTGCAAATTGCAATTGACTGTATATAGCTGTTAGTGATATAGCAAACTTCTATTATTTTTAAGTTTAGACAATGAGAATTTTGTTCCTCATTTTTTCACAAAATTTAATTATTTTCAAAAGCAAACTCTTCGGCTGATTTTAATGAATGTATATACAGCGCGTATTATGGTTTTAGCCAATAAACAATCGATTTCACACAATTTAAATGACATGTGCCATCGTAATAATACAAAATAATAGTTTATTCTACTCTTCACACAAATAGAAATAATGTTCCCTATAATTATATTATTGCAACGAGTACTTGCACACCACGCCCTCGTCGAGCATATGCAGTATAATAGTCTTACTGCCTAACAACGTACACGACCCAAATGTAGTTACTATGGAGCTATAGCATGGCCGGCCAACTGCACACAAACTTGGATGCTTGGTTCATAATAAACAGGGACAATAATAATTATATTCTGTAGGAGGAAGGGAGGTTACTAGTGTAAACATGACAGTATAATATTATACGCGGGAGGAAGGGAGGTTACTAGTGTAAGCATGACAGTACGCGGGAGGAAGGGAGGTTACTAGTGTAAGCATGACAGTACGCGGGAGGAAGGGAGGTTACTAGTGTAAGCATGACAGTACGAGGGAGGAAGGGAGGTTACTAGTGTAAGCATGACAGCACGCGGGAGGAAGGGAGGTTACTAGTGTAAGCATGACAGTACGAGGGAGGAAGGGAGGTTACTAGTGTAAGCATGACAGCACGCGGGAGGAAGGGAGGTTACTAGTGTAAGCATGACAGCACGCGGGAGGAAGGGAGGTTACTAGTGTAAGCATGACAGTACGCGGGAGGAAGGGAGATTACTATTTGGACCAACAAACATAGATCTACAGTGCATGCTATTAATTAAGATTGCTTATACCTCCTCATTCTTCCAATCCTCCCCCCGTATACCATTTGCTCGGACATCTGTTTAATATAGACTGTATCCTTCCCACACAAAAACTACTTAACACACAAGCATGTTAGATCCTTACTTCTGTTGCAGTCGGCCACATTTACATTTGTGCTGTTACTGGGGCTTTGGAGCGAGAGGTAGATGGTCAGGACTCCGGCATGCACACATCTATATTATAATAACTTTTGTTTCTAAAGTTGTCGGCTGTATTGGTGCACTGGTCGGGACTCCGACTTAACTGGGACTCCAGTTACTGGCTAGGACTCTAGCTTGCGCAGAAGGTCAAGACTCCAGCTATTTTTTGTTTACCTATTTTTTTACTTAATTAGTTTAATCATCACAGATAAAGAGAGGGAGCGAGAGATCTAGTGTTTATTTAATACCTATTTCTTGAGGTTTACGGAAAGTAATTTGCTTTCCGGCAATGCCTATATCTTTCGTTTCCAAAGTTCTCAGTAATAATACTGTAGTAGACTTGGGACTCCAGCCTGCACTTAGCTCATGGGACTCCATGCAGTTACCGCGTATACTGGCTGGGACTACAGCTCACGCAATTTGATACCGCGTACTGGCTAGGAACTCATAGCTGAGACACCAGTTAAAGGTCAGGACGCCAATTAAAGGTCAGGACGCCAGCTGAACTCCTTTTTTACTTTTAGTTGGACATCTAGAAACTATGTGTATTGCCAGCTCACGCAAATGTAGGAAAACAAGTATATAGCTGTTATACCTAATAAAGCAATTAATCCCTTCCCGGCCCTTTTGATACAATGCCTTGCCATCACTCGTAAATGTATTTTTTTATTGTTGTGAAGTCCTATTGCTACAATGGTCTAACTAGGTAGATGGTTCAAGTATTGTTAAGGAAGTGCAAGCTATTAATTATTATAAGCAGCAGAATTCTTACACCGACAGTAAAACTTAAGGTTTGTCTTTCTGGTGATTATAGACATGCAAAGCTATGCATAGCAGACTATAATTATGCAAGCAAATTCAGCAGCCCTCCCCTTAGCCTCGAGGGGCTGGAGTCGAGGCTACCTGCCCTCAAATGTGTTTGTTTGGTAAAGATCATTAATCACACAGATGAATAATAATTATGATAAATAATGTTTATTATAGCAACAAAGAAAGAGTCAATGACTTTTATGAGCAAAATGCATAATTATGGATTCGCTAGTTAAAGGTGAATTAGTCATTGCATGTGAGGGGGCGTTATCCCAACTCGTACTTCTTGTCCAGTGCGGCGTACGCCTACAGAGTATTGTGGAGCAGCTGGTCATAATATCTCAGATCCTTCACAGAGGGAGGGAGTTTGGGAATGGTGGCCAACTTTGTTATAAATGTTCTGAGTTTGCAGCTTAGCTCTTGGTGAAACCCCCTCCTCATCTGTTAGCTGATATCTGTACAATAATTATGAACAGTGATACGATCTTGTTAAAGTACCGTATATAGTGGGTTATTTTCGTACGGTAGGAATTTTCGTATCTTTCGTATTGAAAAGCATTATACGAAAATTGAAATTGCAATACATTCAACGTCACTATCTTGAGCTGAGTGTACGAATATAAAATACGAATGGGTATATAGTCTGTACGAAAATTTTGCACCAACAAAAATTACCTGCTATACGGTATGCAGCATATAATTATGGATCTAATTTCAACGATTTTGAAAGCTTAGAAAGAGACCTTTCAAAATATGGTGCCATCAAAGTTCAGATAAAAGTATATGCCAATTTTCCCATACCATGGATAATAATAGCCCATGGGTCCAAGGGAGAAAAATGACAAATTATGGCCCCGACTAATAAAAATGTTGATATTGATACTCGAGTTACGGCTGTTTAGATATAATGTTCAACTACTAAAATAGTCTATATAATACTATTCAACCATAATTTTAGATATTCCTAACTCAAGTTATGGACCATCACAATAATTAAGATAGCTACTAAAGCACTCCCTCCACACACACACTCACTTTAGGCACAAACAGAAGATGATTTTTTCTCGTCATCAAACAAGAAATGGGAATGGAAGTCAGTGAGGCGGTCCTCATCCGTGGGAAACTTCTGTTCCCTTGTGAAGACATTATTCTGACACAGCTTCTCTACACGTGTGTGTTGAAACTGTGTGTGGGGGAGCATGTTTATAACATGCTCAACAATGGGAGATATTAAATCAAAAGCTTGTAATAGTGCATTCTGTAGCTATTGGAGAGGACTATAATTATATCACACGCCTGACAACTACACCACCACAATAATTATTACCTCACATTATAAATTAAAGCAATCGCTAATCTAAACACACCATTTGATAGGCCTTTCAAAGAGCTACAAAATGCATTCTTTAGAATTGTATAGGACAATCTCAACTCAAGTTATTGCCAATCAAAGATAGCTTCTGAAATAGTAATGTCTCGTATAATTATTTCATTAAATCACCTTTCCCCTGAGCTCAATGTCTGGTTCTAGACTGAGTGTGAGTAGTCGCTGGTCAATATTCTGTTCAGCGCTGGATATCTGACCACCGATAACTGTACGAGGAAAATAAATAAGACATTCTTTTATAGAGATGATTGATACTAGGTGCATGCAGAATACAATGGCTGGTAGACTCGCAAGCCACTCCCTTTTCTCTGATTGGACGGGGGCGGGAGAAAAGGGACTGGTGACTCTGGGACACATTTTGTGTCTCTACCAGAATTTGGGTAGAGATTATTCATTGATTTTTCCACGTGATCCAAAAATTGCGTGAGGTTAAGTAGAATTGCGTAGCCTGCAAAAGTGATCGCGGGCTTCTTAGCTACAGTTTAAGAATGGATGCTAGTGCTAGAAAAGAGAAGATGATGGAGTAATAACATCATCAGGCATTCAGCTAGGATATAGTCATCTAAGACACCAGCAGAGATTAGCTTGTTTTAGTTTTACGTGATGAGAACTGGCAGCCGAAAGTCATTGGTTGCCTAAAGCTTTTAATAACCTGTACAATACAAGACAGATAATGGCAGACGGCAGCAGTTGAATTGAGAGTAGTCAGACTTGTACAAGCTGTCTTAAATCGCTGCCACTCCTCGGTTCAAAGAAGGACTGCCAAGATTTCTATGTTCATCAGCTGTTCCATGCTAATCCACAAGTTGTGGCACAACAGACACTGGTACAAGGATCTATAAAATCAAAAGGCTGGCTAGATAGATCTGTATACTTGTCTTCTGTGTGTCTTTAACTTTTGACGCATCAGAATAAATTGGATAATTTGCACGTGACATTAATATTTAATAGCATTCCTGATTTACACAAGCTGTAGCCCAGAGTCACCAGTCCCTTTTCTCCCGCCCCCGTCCAATCAGAGAAAAGGGAGTGGCTTGCGAGTCTAAATGGCTGGTAGATCTAGACCTTTCTGTAGTGCAACAACCAAAGAGAGTAGATTTTTTTTTATATTATTTTTTTTCACATTTTGTGGCATATCTTCTGAAGTAAAAGTGATATGATCTATTTGAGTGCAGGTACTGAAAGTTCAATTATTGGCGCTTCCATTGGACCACCACCTGTTACATCATATGACATCATCACTATGAAATGGCTGTCTGAAGATGTGTACCTCCGAAAATATGTTAGGAATAGAAGTAGCTTACTTGTTTGAGTTAAGATCTGAAATTTATTGTGTATGTACCTGACTATATTGCTCATCTTTTGAGCTTCAACAGAAGTCTGGGCTACTAGTAAGTTCTGAGAAATACTGAATTTTGTTGTTTTTTGGTGGCAAATATGTTAGGAATACAACTTTCGATTTTATGCTAGTTAAGGTCTGATTTTTGAGGAGCATGTACTACAATAGCATAGAATTCATCTGTACTAACTTACAGGAGCTAGACAAGTCTCATCTTTGCTAGAGCGGCCCTTCTTGTCAAAAATGGTGATTTTGCTCCGTTTTGCTACTTTTGCTGACGTATGCAATGATATTCATTGATTTGTGACATCACAAATCATCTTGTTGTTATTTGCTACATCCAAAGGTCATGTGATGTCTACCTGCAAATACACAGTTGGTGTTAGTCATTCTGTGTCACAGGGGCGTGGTAATTGAGCTTTCTACGTAGCCAAATCGCCCCAAAAGTCATAAAAAGCACTGTTTTTGACAAGATGGGCCGCTCTAGCAAAGAAGAGGCTAGCCTAACTCCTGTAAGTTAGTACAGATGAAAAGTACACTATTGTAGTACATGCTGCTCAAAAATCAGACCTTAACTAATATAAAATCGAAAGTTGTATTCCTAACATATTTGCCACCAAAAAACAACAAAATGCAGTATTTCTCAGAACTTACTAGTAGCCCAGACTTCTGTTGAAGCTCAAAAGATGAGCAATATACTCAGGTACATGCACAACAAATTTCAGATCTTAACTCAAACAAATAAGCTACTTCTATTCCTAACATATTTTCGGAAGTACACATCTTCAGACAGCCATTTTATACTGATGATGTCATGTGATGTAACAGGTGGTGGTCCAATGGAAGCGCCAATAGTTAAACTTTCAGTACCTGCACTCAAATGGATCATATCACTTTTACTTTAGAAGATATGCCACAAAATGTAAAAAATGTGTACCAAAAAAAAAAATCTACTCTCTTTGGTTGTTGCACTGTATGCATTAATTCCAACTGAAGGTAAACAAAAACAAATTAATTATTCTATTGCTGTGTATCTATTGAGTCAGTGTTTGGGTCAGAGTTCATTGGTTGCCTAGATGACTCTAACGGTATAATAGGTGAAGGGAAACGATAATTTGCTGGAGCAGGTGAAAATGGAAACATTGGGAAGGACACGGGATTCAAATTAAATCGTGATGACTGTCCCAGCATTGAGTTGTGTGAAGAAGGTCCAGTGAAATGGTTGGGGAGTGGTGTATTGAATGAACCACCCCCGGGTACAAAGGTTGATTGCCCTGTGCTCATTAAACCAGTAGCTGAGGGGTACATGTGTTGAGGGTACGCTTGTGATCCGTGAGTGGGCGGGGCTGACTGCATGGATTCCACTTGTTGGCGAAGAGAAGATATTGTATTCCAGAGTGGTGTCAAGAGTGGTGTCAAGTCACTAATAGAGAGTGGAGCAGTAGAGCTTTGTGCTGTTTGTGATTGAGTATTGGGACCATTGCTGTCTTGAGATACATTGCTTTGATCATGTGACACTCCACTCGTATCATGTGATCTGTCCCCCTCCTGAGTGGTAGTATTAGTATTCGTTTGTACTCCTTTTTTCTTTCGTGGGTTAGTTTTGTTCTTGGATTTCTGAGCGTGTCCAGTTGAGGTCTTGTCAGAACTACAGAAATCTTTCCAACTGCCGTACACCAGAGGAGATTCAACAAAGCTCTCGGCCAGTCCGGAGGTGACAAACTTCCTGTAGGTGTGGCGTGAGCGACTGGGCGTGCCATGTGACGTGGTAGAGGAGTCATGTGATTTGCTTGAATCTCTGTGCACTAGTACGACAATGTCAAATCCTAACAGAGACAGTTGGTCAACCTGTGTGTGTGTGTGTGTGTGTGTGTGTGGGTGTGTTCGCTCCCTACCCCAGGGAAAACTACTTCTATAATAATGGCTGTTTTGGAAAATTCAGACCTTTCCAAGCCCCCACAACTTCAATTTGGAAACTTTTTTGGGGGATTGCTATATATGTAGTAGTTGGAGCATGCAAAGACTGTATACGTACCCTAGGTTGTTCTAGCTATAAGGACAGAAACATCATAAAGTGAAAAACTGTACCTACTGCTTATAGTGGTAGCATGTGTCATAATCATTATAGCCTCAAGTATCAAACAGAAGTGAAATCTCACACTGACAGTAATTAAGACAATTTGTCTCTTTTTTGTGTCTTAATGGCAATTTTTTCCCCATGTTATAATGATTCCCAGAGTGAAACACGGATAGGTTTCGAGGCGCTAAGTGTTACCTTTTCTCTTTTCTATCTAAATACTAAATAGATAAACTACCACCTTAACCGAATAGCCGCGGTTGACGCTTTGAAGCGTCAACTGCACATTACTCTACTCTTAATTTGTGGTGAGCTACAACCTTCCAGAGCTCCACAGCTTTGCAAAGCTTCTCTCGAAGGTCAACAGAAGCCGTACTGAGTCCGATCACCATAGGTTAGCAATCAAAAATTTGCTGAAATTTTCATGTGAAATTTGTATTTCAATATCAATCTCAAAAGTGAACATACATTATAATAAATACAATTACAATTAATTCTATGGTACAACAATGACTAAGAGGCCTCTGTACACAGGGGATGAGGTACTCCTAGGTATCCTGGATAGTAGTCACAGTGAGTAGAGCTTCTCAGACCCATAAGATGGTGGTGGTTCCATGGCAGATAGCAGACGATAGTTCCATAGACCTGCATGAGGAAGAAGGAGTATTACCAACCAAGCAGACCACCTCTAGAATCAATTGTTCTTACACACAGTAGAACATAACTAGTCTCGCGAGCAGACGTGGGAGGGAGGGAACGTCTGGTAACTATTGCAGCAATTCCGTGGACCCCTGCCAGAATGTTGGCAGTGCCAATCAGATTTGTCCATGTCATAGTGGGCGGTAACACCCCGTATATTTTCCTATTATAGCATAAAATGAACGTGAAAAGAAGGATTATTGACTCTAGCAAAGGCTAATTTTAGTGTTGAACCATATACCTGGCTGCGAAGGAACTCGGTTACAAGGAGCTCAGACCAAGCAAGAGCTAGCTAGCTGCGAATGAAAATATTTGTCTACATACGAATTTGGTTAATTAACAAATATCTTGCACGTGACTACATTCCTCAGTGCCATGGAATTGCTGCAATAGTTACCAGACTTTCCCTCTAGGACAAGTCTGCTCGCGAGACTAGAACATAACCTCCTCAGAGACAAACACCAGCCAACAAGCCAGCCATAAAGAAATTGAATTTTAAATGTACCTTTGTTTGGGGTGGTGCCTAAAAGATCAAAAGATTATCATGCAATCAATACACACACTAAATTGAATAATAACATTCAGCCACATAATTATAATTGAATTGCTATAACAGACAGCAGACTTGGGTAGATACATGTAACACAGCACTAACTCACAAGCCAACAAACCCAAAAAAGTATATTGAGAACAGCCATACACAAAGTACAGTACATCTCATACAAGGGTGACAAATAATTATGAATCATGCAACCTTAGACATAATTATGTATAGGCTCCCACAAGCAAACTTACATGCAATGGCACTCATAGGCACATATAAAGTAATTGTGATCCTACAACAAACTGGGAGTTCATAAAAAGATTTAACTTTGGGCACAGAATTACAATGCATATCACAGGCAAACACACAAGCCAACTAATGACAAATTGTGACCTAATCCTAGCTGGGGAGCATAACACAACCAACAAGCCTATTATGTTGGGAAGAAAATGTCCTTACACAAGTAAACAGTACACTCACTCATAAACAGTACACTCATAAGCCCAACAAGCCTTTTCTTTCTTTCCCCTGAAAAGGTCAGAACATTATTATGCAATCAACCTCTGTACAGTGAGCCTAATTGAGTAGTGAGCCTAATTGAATTGTAACCTTGGAAGCAAGCAGGAACTTCACACAAGCCAACCCCAATTGGAAGCAAGCAGGAACTTTACACAAGCCAACCCCAATTGGAAGCAAGCAGGAACTTCACACAAGCCTAGGCATAACTTTTGGCAGAGCACTGATAATATTTAGCATGGTATAAAGTACCATTTTACACATGGTGAGGCCTGCTTCTTGCAATTTACAGAGTACCTCTGACAATCTCCTGTCGTGCTCTTCCTGTGTCGGGCCACAGGCACACACACACACACAGATACACACAAGCGCACGCGTGTGCACAGATACACATACACACACATACACCCGCGCGGGCACACATACAAACACAGACACAGATACACACACACATACACCCGCGAGGGCACACATACATACACACACACACGCACACACATAAATATACACACAAGTGCGCGCACGCACGCACGCACACACACACACACACACACGCACACCACTTACTGTAAGCAGTTCCACTCCTGGCCAGACTATGGACTCCCACCATCTCAACCAATCTGTTGGCCCAAACTTTCAGATCTCCGATTCAAGACAAAATTCCAGCATTCATCACAGCTGATAACAGAATACATTGTGGATGAGACCAACAGATAGCTAAGCAAATCAATGATGACCCCTTTACATTGCAACACTGCTGAGCGTACATATAGGCTTCTGTATTTTAAACTCGGCTTCAACACACTGTTGGAGCCAGTACACTTTACAAGCTACGTAGGTAAGCGTATTATCAGCTAAGAACGCTATGTACAAGCTAAAAACAGCATCGCTATAATCATACGCACAAAGCTTACCTCTGAAGTAAAATCTCGCTCTGTCCTTGGCGCGTAGCTGGTTGACTGTTCAGATTGGAGGTCCTGACAGAGTAACTAGCTACAAGGTAGCTTAAAGAGAACTGTTACTGTTACTAAGGGGTGCATCTTTCTTTGCCACACTGAAAAGAATGAATATCAAACACTGTACACTATACTCTAAAAACAGGCTCTAAACTAACTCAGCTTCTACACAAGTATACTTTACACACTCATAAGCTATCTAGGCAAGTGCAGAAGCATATTAAATCAGCTCAGAGGCTTATAAAGGCTTATACTAGCTACATAATTCTTGCTATAATACGCACACAAAGCTTACCTCTGAAGAGATCCCTCGCTCTGGCCTTGGCTGGTTGACTTTTCCGTAAGAAACAAGGAGATCCTGACACAGTAACTACTGTAGACTACTTTGCTACGAAGTTGAATAAAGAAAATTGTCACTGTTTCCAAGTTATACATCTTTCTTTGCTAGAAGCGAATGCTGAAAAAGAGAAAATAATTTGAATATCAAACCTTGTAGACTACACTAAAAAAACAGGCTCTAAACTAACTGAACTATTCTTTCAGTATATTTCATATACTCAGAGGCTATCTAGGTAGGTGGACAAGCATAGTAAATCAGCTCAAAAGGCTTCTAAAGGCTAGACTAGGAAATGATGATCTCTATATACACACAGAGCTTACCTGTGAAATGATCCTTCGCTGGGGCCTTGGCTGGTTACCTGCTCCGTTCAAAACTCAGAGATCCTGGCAGAATAACTATTCTAGACTAGTTTGCAACAAAGTTGCCTGCAGATAACTGCTACTGCTTCTTAGCTACGCATCTTTCTTTGCTAGGAGCTGATAATGAAAGTAATTTAAAATTAATTAGATTTTGGTTCCGCGGTGGGCGGTACGGTACTATGTATGAAATCATAACCGCGGCTATTCGGCTGTACAATACAATATTACTGTTACTGGTACTAATACAGTATAAAGTGTGTACTGTGTAGTGACCTTTTTCTGAAGTATCTGCAGTAGGTTTGAAGGGTTTTTCACAATATCCTGGTCAGGTTTGGCCCTGCTCTTAGTGGAAGGAGGAAACTCGTGCTCACATTCGGGACATTTCTTGCAGCGAATGTGACAGCTCTCCTCACAGTTAGGACACACTCTCAGAGTCACTGGCTGGCCACCTGTGTGGGTGTGTGTGTGTGTGTGTGGGAGGGGGCGTATAAATGGTAGAGATGAATTAAGATGTACGTGCACATGGGATAAATTACTTTTTCGTTTCTTTGTCGGTGGTGGTCCATTCTCGTCACTCCTGGAGTCAGTGTCTCCAGTCACAGCAGCTGTATAGAGAGAGTAGCTGTATTGGACCACACTGTGTACTCATGATCCTAGTGAGCTTACATTGTTGTGGTAGAGACTTGAGGTAGTCCGCAATTTCAGTGTGACCTGCCTGTGTAGCAAAGTCAAGAGGAGTCTCACCATCATCGTCAGTTACACCTAAACAAGAGTGGGTGTAGAAACAAAGGTATAACACTGCATGGTGGTTGTGTTGTACTCACTGATATCACAGTTGGCCTTCTCCACCAAATACTGCACCACATCTTTGTGTCCATTGCAGCATGCAAAGCGGAGAGGGGTCCAGTTGGTGCCATAATCCCTCACATCTGCACATAATACACCATACACTATTAGACACACAATCAAAACACTAATAGTTATAATTATACACGGTCTAATCAACAAAATTAAGTACCATGCAGGGACACTACATGCTGGTTGTGTTACGCTCTGTAGCTTGCCATTAATAATTATGGACTTTGAACTTTCGATATCCATTTTAAACACTCATAGTCGATTATATTTACCATTCTGTTCCGCATGTCATTTCATTTTGTACATATAAATTGTAACTGTAATAGTCTGCTAGTACTGTAGCTTGTAGCTTCATTACCATAAAGCTTTAGCACCCGTTGAGTTAGCAAGTAGTGAACACATACTAAAATAGGCCATTAAAAGCACAATAGATTATCACACTCACTGGGGTCAACTTTGTGTTGCTCGACTAGTTCCTTCACTACACCCATGTTGCCATGGTAACATGCTGCACGCAGTAACTCGGCTTTGTCCTCATCACCACATGCACAGCCACGGCTCATCAGGTAGTGGGCAACATCCACACAACCATCACCACATTCATACAGATCCTCCAGAGCTTTGTCCAGTGGTGACTTTCCCTTACCATCCCTCACATCTGTACATACACACAGTCAAACACAATAGTTATCAGGGTATTTGAGAAAACGTTTGGGCACGCGTAAGCGTCTGATGTTGTATTAATAATGATGATGATGTCATAATTATATCTGATGGTGATGATGTCATTATTCTATGGGGGGAAGGTTAATTCACCCTCCCTGCCTCTAAACCAGGGCTGCATCCAGGATTTTAGATCAGGGGGGTCGTTTTGGGCAATTTAAAAATGTAGGAGGGGCAAAGTCATCAGAATTATTATAATAGCAGTACAAATGAATCTGCCATCTCCTAGGGGGGGTGCGAATTACCCCCTCGCCCCCCCCCCCCTCAATGCAGCCCAGCATGTAAACTCTTGGTTAGCTACATACACTGAATAGGACTGTGTCTAATCAACTGGCAAAGCAAACGATACCAAGTACCATCAAGGGCGTATGAAGAGAAGAGGGCATGCAACAGCTTGCGAGCAAAAACTGTAAGTGGGCGGTGGAAATTAATGAAGTGATATCTAAAAATAGAGATTTGTGTAAAGTACATGTGCAGATAATAAATAGATTGAATGCAGTTTTTGCTCGCACGTTGGACTAATAGTGAGTTGCATGCCCTCTTCTCTTCATACGCCCTTGATACCATGGATACGGTATGGTTGTGTTACACCATGAAGTAGTGAACACACACCGTATAGCGGGTAATTTTCGTGGGGTAAAATATTTTCTTTATATTCGTGGACAAGCTGACCTACATGAATTTTTACCCCACAAAATTACCGGCTATACGGTACTCAAAGAGGGCACATTAAATCATTTACTCACTCTTGGGGTCAACTTTGTGTAGCTCAACCAGTTCCTTCACCACACCCAGGTTGCCATAGCCACATGCTGTACAGAGTAACTTGGCTTTGTCCTTATCACCACCACAGCCACGGCTCGTCAGATAGAGGGCAACATCCACACAACCACCTTCACCATATTCATACAGACCTCCCAGAGCTATGTCCAGTGGTGACTGTCCCTCATCATTCACATCTGTATACGTTACACACAATAATTACATGAACAGAACTGTGTCTAATCAACTGGAAAGACAAACAGTAGGAGAGGCTATGGGAACAAAATACAGAGCTAGAGACTATCAAAAATCTGACTGAAATGATCTAGCTCAACATAAGAGTACAGGGATTGGCAATGGAAATCAAAACTCGAACACCATCTGTGTTGCCCGCCAATTTGGATCAAATCTATTTCAATGTTGAAAAAATATGGGAAAAAAGGTCCAAAGAAACAGGCGATTGTCTCACTGTCAGTACAATACTAGAGACCATAACTATGAGACACAGTTCTAGCATAGCTATAATTATTTTAGATACTATACGAAATTTGTACACCTCTAGCTATACTTCACAACAATCGGTTTTGTCATTTCAAATTAAGCACTACGACAGGTAGTTTCTGGCAAGACAGTATAATTATATACATGTATGATGCCTACCAGCGAGGGGCATTGTATCAAAGCTTTGGAATGTGAAAAAAAAGCAAATTCGTGAACATTTTCCCTCACATCTGTACATTACACACAGTCAAATGCAATAGTTATCAGGGTGTTTGGGGAAAGGTTAGGACACGCGTAAGCGTCTGATGTTGTACTACTAATGATGATGACATCATAATTATATCTGATGGTGATGATGTCATTATTCTATGGGGGGAAAAGGTTCACCCCCGCACTAGATGCAAATACAAAACAAACGATACTAAGTACCATCAAGGGCAGATAAAGAGAAGAGGGCATGCAACAGCTTGCGAGTAAAAACTGTAAATGGGCGGTGGGAAAGTACAGTAATATCTAATGATATTGTGTAAAGTACATGTGCAGATAGCTATAAATAGATCGAATACAGTTTTTGCTCGCACGTTGGACTAATAGTGAGTTGCATGCCCTCTTCTCTTCATACACCCTTGATACCATGGATACGGTATGGTTCATGAAGTAGTGAACACACACCGTATAGCAGGCAATTTTCGTGGGGTAAAATATTTTCTTTATATTCGTGGGCAAATTTAATGATTGTCTTACTATCACTATAAAAGCTTAACTTGCAGTTCCATACAATACTTGAGAACATAATTTTTATGAGACACGTACAGTACACTAGCTACTTAGTTAGACAGTTCTAGCTATGTATAGGTTAACAGCCATAAAAAATTGTTTTCCCGACGGATAGTTTCTGAATTAAGCCACACCCTCTGCACATAAGTAGACGTTTTTGACGTCCGTTTCCAATCCCTCTCTCTTTTATCTATGATCTCACCAACATCCATCTTCCTCTCCTCCACCAGATACTGTACCACGTCTATACTTCCTCCCACACAAGCCCAGTGAAGAGGAGTCTTGTTATCCTTATCCCTCACATCTGTTGTGGAACAGAGCACTAACACAGATATTATTGTGGCGACCAGAAAAAACATATCCAGGAACTTCAACTAAGCCATGAATATTTCATGTATTATCATACGTAAAGGCGTAAGTAATACTAGGTACATCGCAAATGTAAAAAAATAGTGAAAAGTACGGTTATAATTAATATTATAATTTATTTAATATCAATACACAAACAAAATAACAACTACTTACCAGTGCTAAATCCAAGCTCGCGGAAAAAGTACTTGACCACCTCTTTATGACCTTTCCAGCATGCCCAGTAAAGTGGAATCAAGTTAAGCCACCCACCAGCTTCATCAGTACGAGCTCCATGAGTAACAAGTGTCTTCACAATCTCAAGGTAGCCCCTCCAGCAAGCCCTGTGTAATGGAGGCAGCTTACCCGGCCACTCGTCACTCCAGTAGAGCTTGTGGTTGGGGTCTGCCCCCTGTCCCAACAGGGACCTAACTTTGGGGACGTCATGATTGTCTACAGCCTTGTATAAGTCCCTGGCTAGCTTCTTTTGAGCACTGTACAAAATAGATGGTTGGGGGGTCAGAATTACTTGATATGTGTATATAGTTTATACAAGTGACACCATGCACATATCCAGCTGTCACTTTGCTGTACAGTGTTCCACCTCTGATCATAGTCTGCTCTGACTCTACTAATGGAATGAGCCTCCCTCCATGCAATCACAAGGTGCTACCATGAGTAGTGATTGTAGTCTACATGTTCACTCACTCTGAATCTTGTTCAGCCATTGAAGCTTTGTTCAAACTCTGTCAAATTCTCCCCTCAGTAAACAAAGCAAAATTAAGTGCCACACCCTCTTTTTGTATTTCAAGGGTCTTTAAGCTTCCGGCCATAAAAACTTAATTACTCTTTCAACAAAGATATTGCATATAAAGTAAAAGCACTGAACATCATTAATTTTATAATAATTATAGGACACAGTCAATAGTCCAGTCATGTGATCCTACTACACACATGATCCTGCTACACACAAAACAACACTTATAAATAATATACTAAACAGACGGAAAAATAAAATATTAAAATTCAGCTAAAAGGAACTGCTCCAAATTGATCTACAGTTGTCATTGTCGCCGTAACCTTTGAACCCTCTCCAAAGGGGGGTGCTCCAAACAAATCTCGTCTTGCATTGTCAGCAGTATTATAAGAGCGGGTAGAGGAACGTCCGTCAAAATTAATGGAGTGCTACCAAAGTCATCCGTAGGAAATGGACTGCCAGTCTGTGAGGTGTGTGTGGGGGGGGGTTGTGTGGGTGTGGAGTGTGTGTGGGGGGGTTGTGTGGGTGTGGAGTGTGTGTGTGAGCAGGGTGTCATACAGGATTTTGAAGTAGAAGGGGGAAATGTTGCTAAAAAAAGGTCAACTGTTTCAATACTCTGTTATTGTAAAATTGCCAGCTATGGACACTCAGTCATACAACTAGTAGTAATTTTAGAGGAGGGATATCCCCCCCCCCCCCGCCCTGTATAACACCCTGGTGAGTGTGTGTGTGAGAGATAGAGTGAACACATGTGAGGGATGGGAGTGAACACATGTGAGGGGTGGGAGCGAACACATGTGAGGGGTGGGAGGTTTGGAGTCTGTCTATTGTGGTCACCCTCTATAATACAGCCAGGTTTAATAAGGGACCCAGAGTCAGCCTCTTCCCAACCTAGGGGCCACCACAATAAATATTCTGTATAATTATAAGGCCATGCAAAGTCAATTTGAAGTCTCTCGGGCCCTCGCACTTGGAAATTGGCAAGTCAAATATCACGTGACCTCAGCACTAGAAAAAAATATTTGTATTGTTTTTTTTTTATAATAATTATTGACTAAAATTAAAACATCTGCTTATTGAGGAAATTATGTGTTTCAATTTACGTATAATAATCATCTCCTCAATCAATCAATCTGCTTGCTATTTGCAATTTGTGTGGCCTAAGGCAAGTAGTGAGAAAATAAACACTTAATTAATTTAACGCCCACTCACACCCACACCCACACACACCCACTCACCACTGTGGTCAGGTTGGTCTCTGATCCTATTCTTTGTGGAGTGAACGGGACATAACCAAAAGCATCCAGTCCACTGTCTACGCTCTAATGGAATCCTGCATTCTGATTGGACGGCTTCAGATTCGATACTCGTTGTTGCCATAGCGATTTGACCCGCGACCTATTCCAAGGTCGATTTTGAGATGAAATGGTTGTCGTGGTAACTGCTGTGGCAATAGCCTTCGTTGCGGTGATGGGGTTGACAGTCACAGAGGGTTTCGATTGGTTGGTTGGTTGGTTTCTTAGCAACAGGACGAGCATTTTTTGGAGAAGGGACGGGATTTAGCGGACAAGGGGAACGCTGTGTGGAGATAATTATAAATTATGGTGAATAATAATTATTACACAATTTTTACAATGTCACTATAATTATTAGCAGGCCACCCTCTATAATACAGCAAGGTTAATGGGCCCCAAAGTCTCCGTAGCATGTGTTTGGACCTGTGTTAGCAGGCCACCCTCTATAATACAGCCAGGTTAATGGGCCCCAAAGCCTCCATAGCATGTGTTTGGACCTGTGTTAGCAGGCCACCCTCTATAATACAGCCAGGTTAATGGGCCCCAAAGTCTCCATAGCATGTGCTTGGACCTGTGTTAGCAGGCCACCCTCTATAATACAGCCAGGTTAATGGGCCCCAAAGTCTCCATAGCATGTGTTTGGACCTGTGTTAGCAGGCCACCCTCTATAATACAGCCAGGTTAATGGGCCTCAAAGTCTCCGTAGCATGTGTTTGGACCTGTGTTAGCAGGCCACCCTCTATAATACAGCCAGGTTAATGGACCTCATAGCATGTGTTTGGACCTGTGTTAGCAGACCACCCTCTATAATACAGCCAGGTTAATGGGCCCCAAAGTCTCCATAGCATGTGTTTGGACCTGTGTTAGCAGGCCACCCTCTATAACACAGCCAGGTTAATGGGCCCCAAAGTCTCCATAGCATGTGTTTGGACCTGTGTTAGCAGGCCACCCTCTATAATACAGCCAGGTTAATGGGCCCCAAAGTCTCCATAGCATGTGTTTGGACCTGTGTTAGCAGGCCACCCTCTATAATACAGCCAGGTTAATGGGCCTCAAAGTCTCCATAGCATGTGCTTGGACCTGTGTTAGCAGGCCACCCTCTATAATACAGCCAGGTTAATGGGCCCTAAAGTCTCCATAGCATGTGTTTGGACCTGTGTTAGCAGGCCACCCTCTATAATACAGCCAGGTTAATGGGCCTCAAAGTCTCCGTAGCATGTGTTTGGACCTGTGTTAGCAGGCCACCCTCTATAATACAGCCAGGTTAATGGGCCCCAAAGTCTCCATAGCATGTGTTTGGACCTGTGTTAGCAGGCCACCCTCTATAATACAGCCAGGTTAATGGGCCCCAAAGTCTCCATAGCATGTGTTTGGACCTGTGTTAGCAGGCCACCCTCTATAATACAGCCAGGTTAATGGGCCCCAAAGTCTCCATAGCATGTGTTTGGACCTGTGTTAGCAGGCCACCCTCTATAATACAGCCAGGTTAATGGGCCTCAAAGTCTCCGTAGCATGTGTTTGGACCTGTGTTAGCAGGCCACCCTCTATAATACAGCCAGGTTAATGGTCCCCAAAGTCTCCATAGCATGTGTTTGGACCTGTGTTAGCAGGCCACCCTCTATAATACAGCCACTGTTGGTCTACCCACCACTATACATACACAGGGTATACTAATAGTAAGGTACTCACAAAGACATTAGTGACATGGTTGGTGGTTCCTGTGATCCTGGACACCACCTCACACACTTGCCAGATACTGGGACGCAGCTCAGGGTCAGAGGTCAACAGGTAGCCTACAAGGGAGTAGGAGAACACATGTATCATACACACACACACACCCACACACACACACACACACACACACACACACACACACACACACACACACACACACACACACACACACACGGCAAGCATAAAACAAATGCGTCTTATGGGATAATTATTTATGTGATTAACTTTTAAACGCCGCGATTTCAGTACAGGCCACAAATGGATATCACTGTGTGATACAAGAGTATGCAGTGATTATGATAGCTGCTCACATAACAGCATTAGTATAAGTATCTATTACACATTTATTTCTGACTACGACTATACACAACTATGGGATAGGGCTATTGAATGATACTTGATACTCTAAAATGGATGCTTTGTACAATAAATTATGTAACTAGTGAAATGCTTCCTCACACACACACACACAGTGAAGCCACTCTTAATGACCTCATCTGAAGAAAGGTTAACTGCAGGCTATGAGGTCCCAAATAAATAGTTTTTGTATACATGCAGCCAAAATGTTGTTCCCTAAACATGTCTGTTATAAATAGTTCAATTGTACATACCTTGAGGTCGCGATGTATAATGGGTTTTGTCCGATGGTGTAGCCTAGCAACGGCCTTAGCAACGTCAGAGAAAATATGCAACACTTCACGTTGTCTCAGTCGAGTGCCCACTGATTCAGCAAATCTATCACCGAAGTACCTAATAGAATAAATAATATTAAAAGCTTAATTTATCGCTAATTAGCTACATGCAGACAGTGTTTGTGATTCTCACTACTGTACATGATCAATGGTACCACTCCATTAGTATGACTAAGCAATAGACTACCATCATGCACGCAGGTACACTACCACCCACTCCACTCATCACACACCCACTCCATTAGTATGAGTAGGCAATGGAGGACCATACATTATGCACCTATCAATGTGTCGCCCCACTCCCCCCAGGAGGGGTCGGGCTTATATGGGGATTTGACCTTACCTCAGGTCAAATTTCCCCTGATGGGGGAAGGATTCTGTGTTCAAATCCCCCAGTCAACGGAGGATTTTTAAGCCCCATGCAGTTGCACACATTAAAACAGGTTATACAAGCAGTCTTTACTACGCAAAGCCAGGTCAAATCCCCAAGTATGGGGCCAACATTTCAGGTTAAATTTCCCCTTTAATCCCGGGGGGAGGTAGTGGGGCAACACCAGAGGAGGTCTGACATGCGTGCACGAATCACTATAAATTCAGTGCATTGTGGTAATTGGGGTCACGTGATATGTCCAGGCCAAATGTACTAGCATTTGTAGTGATTCGTGCATGCATGTCGGACCGGGCCTCCTCTGGGGCAAAACATTGATGATAGGTGCACTACAACAAAGGGAGCTAGAGAGCTAGTCTATAGATAGAGTATCTGGGTCCACTCAATAAAATCTGACACTGCGTACTCACCCTAGCATTGTCCAGCTCCCTCTGCAGACTAGCCACCATATCCACCACCAGCAGCACTCAGCCAGGATACCTTGAGACAGTCACTTTCTGCTAGCTCCATCTCTCTCTACACTGCTTGTAGCCTCGTGAGCATGGAGCCATCTCTGTTACCAACTGGAGCTATATATTATAGAGTAGATCTGTTTCAATGCTGCCTAGCTGTGAAGCTCTTAGTCTAGTCTATGGCAGAGTCTACGGTATAGGGTAGCTAGCTCAGTAGGCCGGTGTCATAAAATTTTGGGCCCCGGTGTCATAAAATTTTAGGCCCCCCCGGGCCTAGAATTTTAACATTTTAGGCCCCCTCTTAAAATTTTAGGCCCCCCCATTAACAGCACAACAGCGGTAACATTATGTGACAGTGCATTCTCAAAATACACCAATACAGTCTTCTATGGTCTTCACAGTCTATGCATGCAGTGCCAGTTACTGAATGCAGCTCTCCTCACACACACACATTTCATGCATGTACAGTAGTACCACTGGTCTCACAGCCATCACACTGCACCACGTCATTCTATGACCTCATGCAGCACGAAGCACATAGGTGCCAACTGTCCAAGATTACCCTTGTCCCGAAAGGAAACTGCTATTCACCTCAGATATCCCGGATTTTAAGGTTGCTGCTTCTGAGCTGGGTTACTAAGCTCCAAAAGGCTTATCAAGCCTGAAACTACTGCATGCTAGAATCTTCAAACAATGAACAAAAACAGCTTTACACAAGAAACTTAGTTTATATAGCAAGGGCATATGAGAGAAGTGCCCTTGTACTATGATACAGCTAATAAGTGGGCGGGGCTCACTTGCTTGCACTCTTATTACATGTACATGTACTGTGATTCCACCATAGATACAACAGTTTCTCTCTTGACTTCTATATCTATGATTCCACATTACTTGAGAGCTGAGCCAGTGATGCTATTGGAGCATCCCCACAACAATTTACATCTTCTATGTAGGAAAACATGGAGGAAGATATGAATTGTTGTTTTTGCACTGAAAATTGTGTGCTTTATACTTTATAATTATTGTGAATTCACAAAATTTTGCCTCCTTTGGCGGCCAGCCGCTTGGGGATAACGCCGCCATGTTTTGTCCTGAAATTTGGCTGAGAAAGTAAGCACAATGTTGCAAATATGGCGATAGCTATGCACAACATCGATTGTCTTACAGGCAGATCCAACATTGCAGAGCTGCATCAAAGCATTTAACTCTTATAGGTATAAGCATGAGTAACTTGAAAGGTAAATCTTGCTTCACTTTGAATTCCATAGAATAATAATGCAAACAATTTTGCTACTTTGATACAGAGTCTTTGCATGCATGCAGTCTTTGATGCTTTGTAACTAATAGAGCTAACCTTACCATAATTCTTTGACTTTGTTCTATCATAGATAAAGATTTCTGTTCGTTTATCTATGGTTCTATCGTGCAGAAAAGAGGGGGGCCTAATCTCACAGTGGGAGGCCTAGAATTTTAACAGATTGGACCCCCTGGGGGGCCTAAACTGTTAATATTCTAGGCCGGGGGGGCCCAAAATTTTTAAATTCTAGGCCCGGGGGGGCCTAAACATGTGGGGCCCTAAAATTTTATGACACCGGTGTCATAAAATTTTGGGCCCTGGCCTAGTTGGGCGGAGTCCAACCAACGCTGCGCTCTGGGTTGGGTATCAGTACACGTAGCAGTTTTGTTCCACCGGACTTGAGACAGAGTATGAATATTGTTTAATCTTTAAGTGGCTGACAACCGCATGGCTCAGGGGTGCGATATAAAGAAATCAATTAACTATTTGGATGGCTATTCTAGCTGACTGGATCTAGCTATAGTTGTTTTGGAATTCAAGAAAGACCTCAGACTCTTAGAGAAAGTAGAAGAATACTGTAGCCTGTAATATAAGATTTAGTACAGGCAGAAATAAACTTTTTCATAATAGTTAGACATCTAGCACAAGGAGAGGTATAGCCAGCTATAAGACTACCCCAAGGCTTCTGAGAAGCTTTTCGAAGACCAAAGAAGGCATACATAACACAGGTTTTGTCCAAACTAATGATCTAATCTTATTGGTAGCACAACAAAACTTAAAACAAAGACAAGTCCTTTTAATTAATTAATACATACTGTTCAAGCTTCATTCATAGATGCTAAGATAGACTATGCTTCTTTTCTAGTAGCCTAGATATCCAGCAGGAGCTGTTTCTGCATTCTCCAGAGAAATACAGTGTCCCAGCTCGCCTTGTCAGCTAAATTGAGCTGTAAGGTTTCCCACTTGAACACAGCAATCTGATTGGGCTGCAAATTTCTTGCAGTGGGAACAAAACTGCTACATGTACTGATACCCAACCATGAGCGAAGCGTTGGTTGGACTCCGCCCAACTAGCCCTGGCCCCATGTTTAGGCCCCCCCAGGCCTAGAATTTTTTAAAATTTTGGGCTAGTAGGTCTGGCCCCCAGACTAGTCAAAGAGATATAGGTAAGGTTAGCTCTATTAGTTGACAAAGCATCAAAGAGACTGCATGCATGCAAAGACTCTGTATCAAACTAGCAAAAATGTTTGCATTATTATTCTATCATGGAATTCAAAGTGAAAGAAGATTTACCTTTCAAGTTACTCATGCTTTACCTATAAGAGTTAAATGCTTTGATGCAGCTCTGCAATGTTGGATCTACCTGTAAGACAATCGATGTTGTTGCATAGCTATCGCCATATTTGCAACTTCGTGCTTACTTTCTTAGTCAAATTTCAGGACAAAAAAGTATAAAACACACAATTTCAGTGCAAAGACAACAATTCATATCTTCCTCCTATGTTTTCCTATACATAGAAGATGTAAATTGTTGTGGGGATGCTCTAATAGCATCACTGGCTCAGCTCTCAAGTAATGTGGAATCATAGATAAAAGTCAAGAGAGAAACTGTTGTATCATGGTGGAATCACAATAGCAGTTTCCTTTTTTTTATTTTTATAAAAGAGCAGATTCACAGAGGCTGACTTTGTTTTCAAATTGGGATTGTGGGTGGAGCTAAATCTACACATAGGGGAGGCACTGCAATCAAAATCAATTTGGTAAAGGTCGACACAGTAACACTTAAAAGCCATTTTCATTACACCAACCATTGTAAAATTAATGTTCAATAATGTTTGTATGTTCATTATCATAATTATTGTTCAGTTTGCAGTGCTCTTGCACACCAGAGAGAGAGAGAGAGAGTCCTCCCTCCATGCAGAGAGATAGTCCTCCCTCCATGCAGAGAGATAGTCCTTCCTCCATGCAGAGAGAGAGTCCTCCCTCCATGCAGTGTGACAGCCAGCACCGTCGCGAGTATGTGGCACTGCATCGCTGGCCCCCCGCCCATCCGCCCATGGGACCATCTGGGATATCTGTAGCAAATGTTTGTGAGATCTCAATTGAATACAGTTAAGGCAGCAATAACCAACCTAGAGGCTGTCCCAGTCCAGGTTATTAGAAGGTAGTCTGGCCACGAGACTAATTAGTTACATCCAGGTGGTTAGAATTTGCTATCCAATGGAGATTCTCATGTAAGAGTTGCTGTTGCCTACAGGGACAAAGCATCGTGTACATACATGTAGGGTATCATACGCACACCCACCTAACATGAGGGTGTGGCCATCATGTGGGTGTGGCCACAGTTGTAGTAGGTGTGGTCTGACCACTCCCCCTCCAGAGAACCAGTAGATCGAGTTCATTTTTCATTTACAGTATGACAAACGAAAAGGAAATGAAAAATGATGGGGAGCCCCAAAAGTATGATTGTGATGAGTTATGTATGATGGTTCATTGCAGCAGCTATCATTGCTTCAGTATGTGACGTGGTGGATACTCCCTCCAGTGCAGTAGGTCCCCCGGAGCCAGAACCATGTAGTGTGAAGGGTAGAGTTAGGACACATACGTAGTACTACCTCATACATGGAATTACACTATACAAGGCTTGAACTGTATAATTATATATAAAAGCTTATAATTATTTCGAATTAATCATCAGACCACCACAACCGATACGTAGATGTCACCAGCAGTCCCTCTACTGTCAGATGTAATATGGAGTTTTTTCTCTATAATTTTATTATAGAAATTCCGCCAGTTGTCCTCCAGAGCAAGAACCATGTAGTGGGAGAAATAGATTATTAGGGGGTACATGCATGCATGGGGTTAGGTACTCATGTCATGTAACACACAAGGCTTGTTACTGTATAAGGCTCAAATAAGAATAATTGTCAGACCACAACCGATATGTAGATTCTTGATAGTGAAATGCCAGTGTGTCGAATAAAAACGAGTTCTTTCTAGAGATTCTGCCAGTTGGTCCCCAAGAGCCAGCTAGAACTCTATAATGCATGTATGACACCAGGGGTAGAGGTTAGGACACAGAGCACACACATGTACACAAGGCTTGCTACGTAACTAGCTGTGTATAAGGCTCAATATTATTTTAAACTTGTTTGACCACAACCGATATAATAGATTCTTGTTTGAAATGCTGTCGATCCAGTGTCGGATATAAACGAGTCTTTTATAGAAGTTCCGCCAGTTGTCATCCAGAGCTAGAACCATGTAGTGGGAGAAATAGATTATTAGAGGGTACATGCATGCATGGGGTTAGGTACTCATGTCATGTAACACACAAGGCTTGTTACTGTATAAGGCTCAAATAAGAATAATTGTCAGACCACCACAAGCGACATGTAGATTCTTGATAGTGAAATGCCACAAGTAGTTCGTCCAGCGTGTCGAATAAACGAGTCTTTCTAGAAATTCTGACGGTTGGTCCTCCAGAGCTAGAACCATGTAGTGGGAGAATTTGGTTAGAATAGGGTTATAGGAAGTATACTATAGGTACGTCTGAAGCACACAATACATGCAGCTGGTGAGTGGTTCTACAGGGATGCAAGGTTTGAAAGAGACAGACTATAGTAAAGCAGTTGGTTGTTGGGGTAGGACATATCAGTAGTAATCATACATGTACGAATATACACAAGGCTTGATAGAATGGTGTAAGGCTCAATATATTAATCATTAGACCACAACCGATATGTAGGTTCTCGATATGCTGCCAGTATCCAGTGTGTCGGACATAAAAGAGTCTTTTCTATACAAATTCCGCCAGTTGGTCCCCTCCAGAGCAAGAACCATGTAGTGTAAGAAATAGATTAGGACTCATCAATATAGTACCAGGAGTGCCTGATAGTACTCATACATGCTAATATACCAGGCTTGCTTGATAACTATCTAATGCCAAACTACAACCCATAATTATACTAATCATGTAGATTCTTGAAATGTCACCATCTGCAGTGCAGTATGTCAGATCTGCCAGTTGGTCCCCCAGAGCAAGAACTATGCAGTGCGAGAAATAGATTATTAGGGGGTAGACATTAGTAGACACGATTTAAGGCTTGATATACAGTACGTATAAGGCTCGTCATAACTATCAGACCACAACCAGTCTGTGCGTGAGTACCACCATCTGCAGTGTTGATAGCCAGTGTCAGTGTCAGTGATGTTAGTAGAAATGTTCCAGACTTGTCTTCATAAGTAGTGGATAGACTTCAGTACTTCAATATAGTTCAGATATAGACTTCAATAGTTCAGTAGTGGATAGACTTGACTTCAATATTCCACCCAGTGGTCTCGTGTTGTCAGATCTGTAGAAATAAATCAGCATGTATTATTGAAAAGTTGCACAAGACAGCTCACACACACACACACGTGCATGACTAGACACACGTGCATGGCTAGACACTAGACACACGTGCATGGCTAGACACACGTGCATGGCTCACTGCGTGTATGGCTCACTGCGTAGCCAATTCTCACCATTTAATTAGTCAGTGCTCAAGAGCAGATACTGCCACTTGTTGTGTTATACTGCTGTCACAAAAATGAATAATTAAAGATACTGACTACTGTGAGGGGCCCCTCTCTAACAGAATAATAATGTCTGATATAATGAGATGACTGTTGAGTGCTTTTTGTTGTTGTTGATCGTTCGTTTTCGAATTTCGTGTTGTGATGAACACTATCTATTCGTGGCTGGGCGTATATAAGAATCGAATCGAATAAGAGCAATTGTTGAGCTTTAGTGGACATTTGCAGCTGTGAGAACAAGACAACACGAGGGTTAGCAATAATACATGACCAAGCAACAGCTCTAAACTATTACTGTGTACTGTAAAACATTATTTGGTGACTCCTTGATCCTATAGCTAGCACAGACAGACACAGACACACACCTGCAAGGTTTAGAGGTGGAGTAGAGCTTCTTGAGATGTAGAGACATGTTGAAGAGATCACTTCACTTTTGTAGAGACTCAGAGATGATGGACAGTCACATTGATACTGCAAACTTGCTGCAAATGTGAGGTTCAGCTTCTGCTTCAGCATTTATATAAATTAGTGCGCATGCGCCATAGATGTATAGGGGTGTGGCTAAATTCTAGGGGAGGGGCTGCGAAGGTGCGCATCAAATAGAATTAGTAAACAAATCTGTTCGAAAACTGTTGGCCGGTGTCATAAAATTTTGGGCCCCCCGGCCTAGAATTTTAAAATTTTGGACCCTCCGGGCCTAGAATGTTAACAGTTTGGACCCCCCAGCCCCACTGTGAGATTAGGCCCCCCTCTTCTGCTATCCTTTTCTGCACGATAGAACGAAGTCAAAGAGATATTATAATAAATTGGTAAGGTTAGCTCTATTAGTTGACAAAGCATCAAAGAGACGCATACATGCAAAGACTCTGTATCAAAGTAGCAAAAATGTTTGCATTATATTATTCTATCATGGAATTCAAAGTGAAGGAAGATTTACCTTTCAAGTTACTTATGCTTTACCTATATATAAGAGTTAAATGCTTTGATGCAGCTCTGCAATGTTGGATCGGCCTGTAAGACAATCGATGTTGTTGCGTAGCTATCGCCATATTTGCAACTTCGTGCTTACTTTCGTAGTCAAATTTCAGGACAAAAAAGTATAAAACACACAATTTCAGTGCAAAGGCAACAATTCATATCTTCCTCCATGTTTTCCTATACATAGAATATGTAAATTGTTGTGGGGATGCATCACTGGCTCAGCTCTCAAGTAATGTGGAATCACAGATAGAAGTCAAGAGAGAAACTGTTGTATCATGGTGGAATCACAATAGCAGTTTCCTTTCGGGACAAGGGTAATATTGGAAAGTCCTGACCAATTCGGGACAGTTGGCACCTATGTGCTTCGTGCTGCATGAGGCCTGATTCATAGAATGACATGGTTCAGTGTGATGGCTGTGAGACCAGTGGTATACTACTGTACACGCATGAAATGTGTGTGTGTGTGTGTGTGAGGAGAGCTGCATTCAGTAACTGGCACTGCATAAACTGTGAAGACCATAGAAGACTGTATTGGTGTATTTTGAGAATGCACTGTCACATAATGTTACCGCTGTTGCGCTGTTAATGGGGGGCCTAAAATGTTAAAATTCTAGGCCCGGGAGGGCCCAATCTCATGGGGCCTAAAATTTTATGACACCGGTACCGCCAAAATGTTAATAATATCCGCTGCTTAAGTATTGCAACACTCTTGCGACCGTATAGTTAATGGACAAAATGTAAGCTTTAAAGCACCAGAAAACACATGGATAGGAGAATATAAAACCAGTTATGGTAGGTAGGATTTGAAGGATACCCTTGCTGGCATACATAGAAGGGATAATGATGAGACAACAGGCAGGCTTTAATCAATTACCTCAGTAGATAGCAAACACATTAAAATCGAGACAGCAATCAAAATCCATGGCGTATGCAATTCCAACGCCAATTTTTTCTTATTTATCAATTGAAAACAACGTTGTCATGTATACTATGCATATGGTATAGTGGGTAATCATAACGGTGAGTAAAAATATTCGTTATTTTTGTGGGGAATCTTCATGGCCTACACGAAATTTTCACTTACGAAAACGTAGGTATGCTTATACAGTAACGCATACTATACTCGCGAAAATCACCATTTCCCATTCAGTGAAACGAATCTCACGAAAATTTACCCACTATAATTATACGGTAGTAAGACTTTTGCTCAGAAGTAGAGATACAAAACCTGTTCACATTTCTTAAGCTCAGATGGCACCAATGCAAAACTGTGAAAATACTTTCAATGTAAGTACAACCAGAAGTCTCGAGGTCAGCTGCGCGTTTACCTCCTCAAGAGAAAGCCACACACAGATTGAAGCCAGTACAAGAGCACTGACTTATACTTGTACCTCTGCTTCAGAGCAAAATGAGCAAATATAAAATTGCTTCTCCTCCAAACACTTCAAGCTTTTTAAACTAGTCCGCCAATTCTTAATTTCATAAGCTAAATGAAAACATTCTCCCTTAGGTATTACAATAGAGATATAATAATACAGTCCTACACTTTGCCCACTTTATGTGTTACCTCATTAAAATCAATTTAGCATGATTATAAATTAGGTATGGGCAAAGTGTAGTATCTGTTTTAATTTGTTTCACCTTATAATTATCACGGTGCTCGGACAATGGAAGATACCAGACTTGAGTTTCATTCTGATTTCTGTCACAGATCTTGATCCTTTGATATTGTAGAAACGGAACTTGCACGCATGCAGCAGTAATTCAGTCTGCAGTTGTGATGCATGTGTAGTCAGGGGGAATCAAAGTGATAAGAACACATGCATGTTCAATGCTGTTAACAAGGTGCAACAGAGAATTTCCTAACAGAAAAACCACAATAGATAATGATTTCTTAAGCCTAAAACAAGAGTACTCTTGTGTATACATAAAACAGCCCGTACACGCCACCTCTGTATTATGGCCAAAACATTGCTCCACAAATGTGTTCATTGCAAGCATTCTTCATGCAGATACAGGTACAGTTCATTTAGTCTAGAGAGTAGATTACCACAAATGTGTGAGTAGTTGTACTTAAATGTAAATATCTTTTGATTGGAGCATTTCTAAGAAGTGGTGTTGATACCCGTGTGTAGATGAATGACTGAACTACAACAAATCCAAAAATGTTTCCATGGAAACATAAGGTGGTGGGTTTGTGGTGATTAATAGAACAACAGCGAATTGTTATAGTGGGTAATCGGTTAGAGTAATAAAACAGTAATCTTGTACAGCTAAGGTTCATCACATAATTGTTCAATGGTTTAGGTATCCTGACAATCCCTTTATGGGTGTTACAAATGTTCACAGTGTTTATAATTCATGATTTACTGGTTTTCAAGTACACTTTTGGTTAGAGTAATAACTTTTGAAAAATTAATAGCTTAGCTTTCAAATTTCTGTAGTAAGTTTACAGATAAATGGGCTACATTTTGATACCAATAACATCCTATATGCTTATTTCATTGCTGAGATAACACTGAAAAGCTACATAATTTACTATTTTCTACTGTTTTGATGACATCGCAGCTGCAAACCACAAACCAATGATGCTTTAATCAACCACAAACGTAATTAAAAGTGGGCGTACAGTTATTGTACGCCCACTTACATTACATGTTAATTTGAGTGTCATCGATTTGTGGTTAGCAGCTTGTGATGTCATCAAAACAGTTGAATAGTAGAATATGTAGTTTTTCAGTGATATTCAACAATGGAATAAGCATAGAGGATGTTCTTGGTATCAAAATGTAGCCCATTTATATGTAAACTTACCAGAGAACTTTTAAAGCTAAGCTATAAAATTTTCAGAAGATATTACTCTAACCAAAAGTGTACCTAAAAACCGGTAAATGATGAATTATAGACACTGTGAGCATATGTAAGACCCATAAAGGGATGGTCAGGATACCTAAACCATTAATCTATTGTGTGATAAAAGTCTAAGACCTTAGCTGTTTAAGGTTAGTGTTTTATTACTCTAACCGGTTACCCACTATAACAATTTGCTGTTGTTCTATTAATCACCACAAACCCACCACCTTATGTTTCAATGGAAACATTTTTGGATATGTTGTAGTTCAGTCATTCATCTACACACAGGTATCAACACCATTTCTTAGAAATGCTCCAATCAAAAGATATTTACATTTAAGTACAATTACTCACACATTTGTGGTAATCTACTCTCTAGACTAAATTAACTGTACATACTATAAGGCTTTTCAACACTGCTATCACAGGTTTGGTTTGGCCCTAACGATATACTACATGGTACTTTTCTTTTGCAAGTGAAAGTCTGCAATCCACTGTGTGTATGCATGTGATGACTGAGAGGTGTAATGACTAGGACAGAATAGGACAGAATAGGTGTGGCTTAGTAGATTAGATGATAGATTAGGCATGGGTTCGATTCCCTTTGGGGACTTTTCTTATATTTTTTACAATAATTTCTCTAATACTACATACTTCCTCTCAAGTCATAAAATCAAGTTGGGGCATCGCCCGCTTTCACGGAAACCAGGCAACAACATTAATTTTTTTGTAGAAGTGGCCAAAATAGTTCAACTAACACTAAAAGTATTTTGATCATATCTAACAATCTAATAGTGGTTTTGCTGTGGCATGCACTCTGTTGAAAGTCACTGTATACATTTCCCACTCTGCACAAAACCCACAAGTGTGTGACTGAGGCAAAACAGTTGGTAAACCACAAACATAAGACACTACCTACTTCTCACAACTCCAAGGCATGGGGTCAGGACTGGGTAACAACTGTAGCTAGAGAATAGAGGACTGCAAGCCTCTCTGTACCAGCTATCCTCTCTGCACCAGATATCCTCTCTGTACCAGCAAGCCTCTCTGCACCAGATACCCTTGATATTGTAAGCAATTCCTATACTAGGTTTGTGAGCTAGTCACACAGACTGAATGTCTGGAGCTAAGAGTCTCCTCAGCATCGGGGCAAGGTACTTTAGATAGTTTTATATAGTTTTTTACATGTATACTGGAAAATACCCTCTAGACCTACTTTGAGTGTAACCAGTAATATAATACATTCCCCATACATGCACTCAGCAATACTATGCTCACCTGATGGGATGTTGTGGGGGGGGGCTGCATGGGGTAACTGGATTAGGACTCTCATGCAGGGGGGTGGGGTCTTGTACACCCTTGCAGCTGGAAGGCCTGGGAGAGAAAAAAGGATGAAATGTGAAGACATCTGCAGAACAACAATTAACGTTGTGTTAGCATGCATGATTGCTGAATACACTGTATATAGTTTATACAATTAATTTTAATTATACTGAATATAAATGTTTCCTCACTAGTGTAGCGCCTCCATGATTATGCAGCCAGTCAGTGACATCAATTTTGCTCGCTGGTTTGTGTTGTCACTAAGAGTTGAGACATCTGCAAAACAGCAAAAAACAGGCAATAATATTATTGTTAGCTGGTTGCAGAATACAGACTGCAGAATTATTAATGCACAGAATAATACTATTGTACATGTGACAATGACCTAACAGCAAAACTCATGCTTGCGCTTACTAGTTATACATATACACAACTATAGGATTTTATTATACACAGCAATCCACTTACCAGTTGCTTGGATGGTTGGAAAGACACCATTTTCCTCTGGTGAGTTTCTTCATCCTCCACGAGGAGGTTGTGCAATCAGATCTACGCATGTGCAGAAATAGTGAGCCCCACCCCCCTTCTTGTTTTTGCACACATGGACTGTTTCCCATGTTTAATATAGCTATGGCAGCTAGCTGTGGGCCTCAAAGATCCCACTTCTGTACAAGCCAACTCCTGGAAGGAGGAGTAGGTATAATGTTTGCATTCCCAAGTTTATGTTCATTTTTTATTCTGGTTCTCAATAACATTGCTGCTGAATTATTAGCAAGAGAGGGTGCATGTGATACACAACTGTTACAAGACTAATAGTTGATGGTTTCAAATGTTCAAGACTATGGACTTCAGAGAACTGATCTCTCGTTCCCTCGTGACATCCCAGCAGCTGGCTATCTTGTTAACTGCGATTTCTCTTTAGTTCACCTGAGAGAGAGAGAGAGAGAGATAGAGGTTACCATGCAAACAATGTAGGAGGAGGGTGTAATGTGTATAGAAATAAGTAAATCAATAAAATAATTAATTTTCAGTTAATAAAGGTATTGACTAAATATTGACCAGGTGCATGTTTCCTTTACCTTGTGAGGGACGGTATCCCAACTCTTTGAAATCGGATGTTCGTAGTACAACCTCAAATTTTGCTATAAAATTCTGAAAAGTACATAGCTACACCCATTATAATTATAGCCCACGCTATAGACAATTATTTTGGGCTTCAAATAAATCACGGATCTAAAAACACCATTTGGACGTTCCAAACACATTTATAAGGCAGACAAGAGCAATATACTGTGTTTGGTCCTGCTTGGTCTAAATACAGTTACCATAAGACCTCAATTTAAAGTGATACTGTTAAAATAATAATTAAGACCTCTGCCAGAGGTTGCTTTTTAATACAAGGCTTCATCTTCAGTGTGGCCTGGGATCGAGGCTAAAAGATCCCCTTCCTCCTACATTTTTAACTTGTGCAGTTCACCCATGTAGCCTCTACACAGGCTCTCCTTTTTCTGTTCTTTATCACAATCCTTCAATAAGATAAAATACTGTATTATTCGTTCAATGAGATAAAATACGGTATTAATTGGAGGAATAAAGAAAGAAATAGACGTAGAGTTAGGAAAACCTGTATCGGGAAGTCGCGTGAGGGTAGAAGCACGGTAGAAGGGTGGTAGAAGGGTGAAAATGAGCGTGGGCATACTGAGCTAGAGATGTTGGACTGCCCACGCAGAGGTCTACGACTAATAAAACTTTGCCTGGCTGCAGCAAGCTGGACATGGACTTGGAACTGGAAGTTTGCAAGCACTATAGAGCTAGCTATACCTTAGGCTTAGCTAGATGATCTACCAGTCTAGATTGTGTGTTTAGATTCTATCACTATTACCTTTTCTTGTGTCTTTCTACATGCTATAGTAGAATAGCTTAGTCATCATTATCATATAGCAGGTAGCTACTGCCACCAGAGCTGGCCACGCTGGTTCTCTGATCTGACTTGCAGCACAGCTTGGTGGTTGTCTCAGTGCAGTACAGTACTTACAGTCTTACTCTGAATGCGTGGGAGAATACCTTACGTCACGATTGTGGGCTACATATCGCCCACGTTCATAAAAATCCTTGTGGATCACGCGATTTCCCGCCTTACTTTTTCTTAACTGTACGCCCATTTCTTTCTTTGCTGCCTCACTATGTCTTTCTTATGTTTATGGATGAACAGTAAGAAAAAGTAAGGCCTGGGAACGAGTGGGTTATAAACCGGGGCTCTGGAGCTGTAGTGGGTGGCCGGGAAACTGGTCACCCACTTCCTACTGTCTTTCATTTATGTCAGTCAGCAGCCCTGCATGATACCTTTCATTAGGTAGCAGCCGTACTGTCTTTCATTTAAATTGAAAGTCAGCATGCAGCCCCGGCTACTACAGTGGTTCCTTAGTTGCTACTGGCCAGTAGTTTTTTTTTTATTGAACCTGACTAACCTGCTACGGCCCCCTGCAGTTACTTGATTATAGTACTTCAAGTACTATAATTATTAAAATCTAGTGCACTGTAGGTGGGTCCTACTTCTTACTGTCTTTCATTAGGCAGCAGTCCTACTTGTCTTTCATTAGTAAACAGTTTTTTTTTCAACAATTCATTGCTTTGCAATTGCTAATAACTTATAAGAGAAACAATCGTGCACATGTACACATGTACGTATTGTGATTCTTGCTATAATCATAAATATTAGCATAGCTATAGGTAGCATAGGCCTACAAGAGTCAACGTCACACAACATATATAAAATTGTGCAAATACAAGTACATGCCGTCGCAAAACAAGTTCATTCAAGGCCCATTCCATATAATCGTTCATTGTTTGTCAACTGCACTGAAAAAGTTATATGCCTTGATTATAGAGACATGATTATTATTAGCCCACTCAAAAGGCGTCTATATGCGAGTTTATAGAGTTCCATTAGATCTAGAGAAGTGGATAGAAAATTCTTGTACTCCTGTGTGTGTGAGTGGGTGGGTGTGTGTGTGTGGGTGTGTTTGTGTGTGGGTGTACAATATGTACTGTATCAGGGCTGCATATAAAATATGTGTTCACTGTATCAGGCTGCATCCAGGATTTTGGATCAGGGGGGACGAATTGGGGAAATGAAAAATGTAGGTGGGGCGAAGTTATCAGAATTATATGCCTATTAATGAATCTGACAGATCCTAGGGGGGGGGGGTCGAAATTGTACCCAGGGGGGCCAGCCCCCCCCCTCAATGCAGCCCTGTACAGTATGTTCGCGTTACTAGCGTTAATTGTATTTGATGCTTATGTAAGACAGAAGTTCTAGTAAAAAAGTGTACATGTACTTTCAGGCCGTGTGTTATTACTTAAATCGTATTAGAAACTGCCACGGTAAAAGCTCTTTGATAAAAGGATACAAAATATTGTGCTTTGAGATGGTTACCTTGATTATACTCTGTGTATTATTACACGAGTGGATGCCTTGCAATGGTGTTAGGTCACCCTCAATCATGCCCAATAAATCAGACGCCTGAGTGAGAAAATAATGAATGGTTACAGGTTGTAGTGATCAAAGAAATGCATAATAGTGGAAGAAAGGGAGTGGGGAAAAAAGAATCTCTGAACGGCTCCAAGAATGTGAATTAACGCTTAGAGAGAGGCTTTTCAGATGATGTGGGTAGTGGCTAGTAGAGGTAGTGGTATGATAAGAAATCACATTAGATTTTAGCTACTGAATGCACTAAATGCACGATACCTTTGCATCAGCCTCATTTGAATGCAGTGCCACTAGGAGAATATTTTGTGAAGTGTCTTTAATTCCCAATTTCTTGAAAGATTCGCTGATCTGTACACAAAGATGTCATAATTATGATGTCATACACCATCACTGCTTACGTTCGTTGAAGGAGAGAGAGAGAACATTATTTCAGAGTAGACGCTTCTAATTTTCATTTGCTGGTTCTCTGGCCACTACAGCTTTGTACACTGCACACAAAATGTGGAACGTACTAGCAACCTGTGGGAAGTGTGAGGGTGTGTGTGGGTGTGTGTGTGGGTGGAGTGGATGGGTGAGGGGTGTGTAGTAAGTGTTCAAGTACATGTACAGGGATGTGCCCACACTGGTCGGTGGTGGTGGTTGGTACTAACCACCTCTGGACATAAATAACCATCAAGAGTCGCACGTTAGGCTATCAAAAGCAAATTTGTCAGGAAATTTAATATTAAAATGTTGTTGTGCATGACATATAACTACATCTTCCAATGCTGCAGCTAATAATTATATCCTATGATAGCTTACTTGTTGTAGTCTACCCAGGGCCAGTCCAGAGTGTACATTGGTAGACTGTCACTCATGTACAGCATGAGACGCTTCATATTCCTGCAACCAACCTACGGGAGAGGGCCGGGGGAAATTGCTGACATTATAAATTAAAGCAATCGCTAATCTAAACACACCATTTGATAGGCCTTTCAAAGAGCTACAAAATGCATTCTTTAGAATTGTAATCGGACAATCTCAATTGCCAATCAAAGATAGCTTCTGAAATAGTAATGCCTCGTATAATTATTTCATTAAATTACCTTTCCCTTGACTGAGCTCAATGTCTGGTTCTAGACTGAGTGTTAGTAGTCGCTGGTCAATATTCTGTTCAGCGCTGGATACCTGACCACCGATAACGGTACAAGGAAAATAAATAAGACATTATTTTATAGAGATGATTGACACTAGGTGCAGAATATAATGGCTGGTAGATCCACACACCTTTCTGTACAGGATGCTGTACTTGTGGTAGCTTTTTATGACAGGAGAGACTTGTGTTGTTGAGGTAGACAGTTAGTAATAGCAGTGCCGTGCTTGCGAGTAGCGCTAGTGCAAGTACTTTCAGTATTGATCCATTGGCTAGTGGGTAAGGATCATCAAACAAACACCTCATTTATAAATACTTCTATAAGAAGCTGCAACTGAAGTGATCCCTTACCAGGAACAATGGAAGACAGCTTGAACTCAAATAAAATAATTCATGTCACATTATTTTATAATTAAAGGGTATATAGACGACATTGTGTCAGTATAATAATACAGAGTCAGTTTCAGAGTCAGTTCTTTACTTGCAATGTTTATTCGTCCCCTTAATTCAAGTGAATTCCATACCTGTATGAAAACATGAGTACAGCACAAATCAAGCTATGCAATAAAACATTATTGGATCAGTAATTACTTATATAATAGATCATAATAATACATTAGTACAAACGTACCTTGTCAGGTTATCATGATCAATTGGTGGCACTATGAGCAACTGCAGTTGCTGTCCTCACATACTTGTCTTCAATTTCCTCGGCTACATCGTTACGTGCAACAGTAGGCCTCCTTAGACATTCACATATGTAAGGCCATGTCATCGGATGTTCTGGATCAGTGACTTCAAGACGCTTGGCTACCACCTTCATTAGGCGGCGATCGTTATGACGGTAATCATCTTCAATGTTTTCCAAAACGTTAATCTTCACTCCGAAAGCCAATCCTAAATCAAACCAATCTTTGCTTGCATTCTTGAGACTCTCGCGAATTGCTTGAATATCATCTCCAGTCAAAACAATCGGCTGGTGTGTACTTCCTCCATTGCTAGTATCCTTCTCTGATGATGATCCTGCATGTACACACATGTAAAGATAATAACTCAAGAAAGCAATTGCAAATAATTATTGTTGTGGTTAGTTAAGTCCCTTAATTGTCTATTGCATGGGAAGGGTGTCTGTCATACAGGATTTTGAGAGGGGGGAAATGGGGCCTGTAGGAATCAAGATCATGTATTTTCCAGACTGAAGTATAGCAATCCGATTATGATACATGGAATTACGATCTGATAGAACTTTGTTTATTGGAAGTAAGATAGATAGTGGGTAATATTCGTGAGGTAAAAATCCATGGCATTCATTGACAAATCGAAAACGGTAATTTTTGTCTGTTATTGCAGAAAAAGAAAGCAATTGCAAATAATTATTGTTGTGGTTAGTTAAGTCCCTTAATTGTCTATTGCATGCATGGGCACACAGAATAAATTAAATTATAATTATACCTACATCTAGAAGTACATTATAATTATATGTAAAACTGTCTAGACACACAATTAGATATAAACACATGTTTTACTGAATGTTATTTCTGAACTGCATAATTATAATAGATAATTATTATCATTGATACCTTGCACACTGTCAGTGACATCATTCTTAGAACGCTTTGACGGAGTTTCAACTTCTACATCTGATGGCAATGATCTTTTGCGCTGGCTTGAGGCTAGAAGATCTGTAGCAGAAAATAGATACAGTCAATGTTATTAAATTATCTTGTACCAATAATTAGCTACAGTATAGCGGGTAATTTTCGTGGGGTAAAATATTCGTTATTTTCGTGGGCAAGCTGACCTCCACGAAATTTTAACGTAGGCGTGGCTTATCTGAATATAGGAATGCCGTGCAGCCACGAGACTAAACGAAATTTTTACTCACGAAAACCACAATTTCTCGAGTTGAACGAATTTTTTACCCCCACGAAACTTACCCGCTATACGGTATAATGAAAAACGAACATGTTGTGACACTAGAGCATGATTGCATTGCAGACCTATACACACATACTGTTCATCTATAAAAATGTATGACCTCACCTTCCAGTTTACAAGCAGAGAGCCAATCTTTGTGACCTTTTCCTAACTTATACGTCATCCTGTTGCGTTGAGTACACCTCATAGAAGTGCCTTTACCCAGAACACGAGCTGGGTGGTGGGGCACTTGGGGACTTGCACTTGCTTCAGTGGAGGGGAATTCATGGGGACATAAAAATGCAACTTCAGGATCCTCATACGTGTATTTCAGGGCTTGGTAAGCAGATCGTAGACCAGAGAGAACGTTTTCATATATCAAAGACAGCATTTCTTTTTGCTTACTACTGGAATGAATTTCGAGGAATGAAAATCCGTCAATTAGCGTGATAAAACAATCTTCCTCTCGGTGGATCAATTGTACAAAGTTTCTACTCGGCTGGTGATCCTCCATTTCAATTTCCCATTTACATTCTTTAATCAAGTACACTTGGAGACAGCAAAACACTCCACAGCACTGCCAGTTCTTTTCAAATTGTAAAACGAGTGGGATCAAACCAGACTTAAGCAAATCAGCTCGTTTGTCATTGACTTGAGTTGGTGGGAGCAAGGATAGAAGTGATGGCATATAGAAACGCTTATCTTTCCCTCCTGAGAATAAATCAAATGGGGTGGCTATCAGCAAGTGCTTAAATATTTCAATGAGATGAGTGGGTTCAAAGAGTCCATCGACATAATGTTTTTCGAAATTCTTATCAGATAAAAGTTCAATCGTAATAATTCCTTTATCAGTAAACTTGAACCATTTTCCTGACCCGTGTATTGGAGTGTTACTTCCTCGCAGATATGCAGCATACTCGACAAGCTCTGTTACTTTATCGAGAAGCACTTGAGTATCACAGAATACCACATTTGGTAGAATGGCAGGATAGTAGTGAAAGATGTGATGCTCATGGAAGAATTTCAAAGCTTCAAAAAGTGCATCTTCATGAAAATTATGTAACGTTTTTGCAATTTCTACACATTCGGTTTTGCTCAAAACTTTTCTGCTTTGATCGTTTGAAACTTTTTCGACAATAATTTCCAAAACAAACCACCAAAAAGGGACCAGGATTTCAATGTTATTTAGCTCTTTGTGAACATATTCACGAATTGTCTTTGCCACTTCTTTACTGGCAGAATCACAGTGCTTGCAATCAACAGGAAATATGACATCTTTTTTCCTCAAGTTGAAAAAAAAAGTCGACTCGTCATTCACAGCAAAGTTTAACAAAGTTCTATTCTTGTCGGATACTTTTTCCTTGCATTCAGATTGATGGTCTTTGTGAGTACCAATACATACCAGCTTGCAGTTTTCACTGTGAGATTGAATTGACTGCACGAGATACTTGAAGTTATCCAGAACTGAGAGATGTGACTTGAAACTTTCGCCAACTGGCTTTTTGTCCTTGTAGTATTCAACCAGTGGATGATCGTCTAGGCAGTCAGACAGACGAAGAATGTACAAAGCTACTGAAATCTTGGGCATGAAGAGTGGCAGTAGATTATGAAAATGAGGTTGACCACCGCTATCGATTATGTAGATCCAATTAGATCCAAACTTTTCTTGAACAGTAGTATGATCAGCATCAGAAAACTGCTGAATATTTGCCATTACATTTGAAACAGTGTTAAGATATTTACTTGTTTTCCTTTTTTGTTTAGGACGCTTCTTTTTTGCTCCAGCTACTGATGGTTTAGTTGCTCTTGAAGTCGAAGGAGTTGCATCAACTGGCGTACTTGATTCATTGCTAGGTTCAAGTTGCTTCAGAGCAATGCTGAGTTCTTGTGGGATAGCAGATGCTTTAGAGTTAGGATCTGAGCTGGTTACATGAGATTTAATAGCATCAGCAACAATGCGTTGTAGGTCATCACTAGTTACTGGTTTCCATGTTCTAGAGGGATCTTCTCGAGTTTCCATTTTCAGCTTTGTAGCGTCACGAATTTGTCGAACACATATCCTCTCTGCTGTGCTAGCTAATGGAGTGCTATTTCGATCTTGAGGAGGAGGCAGTCCCAGAAGGAGATGCTTAGTGGAGGTTTTACCAGTGCCTGCCATTCCGAAAAACAGTAGATTAGTAATGTTCACACGGACAAATCCAGCCTTCATGGCTTCATTAAGAGCTTGCTCAGACTTCGATGATTCATCATTGAGGGCCTTTGATTCTGGAATAATAGGAATAGAATGAAACACAGTATGCCTGCGCAGAAGTATAACCACTGATATCTATAAAATAATGTATACTTATACATTACATTTCTCACATGCAGTTACAATCACTTTCAATTTCATTTTCATTTTCATAATAACAAAAAGTCAAAGTTTAAGAAAGAAGTCATCTGTCTATATCATGTTGAAGCGATCATCTCCTCCCCTACAATAACCTATTAAATATGCACACATACGTAATATTACACATTCCAATCATCATAATTGACCACAGAACTATTCCAACGCAATCAGACAATGAATATACATGTACATAACCAGCACATAAACAGAGGATCAGGTGATACCATACAATACACGACAGTGATCTACTGATTGACACTTAAAGCACGTTATACATGTACCTATAAAGACAGCGTTTTTTATGTATACAATAATCACTTAACCGATTCCCCGCGGTTGACGCAAATTTGCATCAGGAATAAGCTGGTAACCGCGGTTGACGCAAATTTTCGTCAACCGCACATTACTCTACTTTCATTTAATTTGTGGTAAGCTACAACCTTCCTGAGCTCCACATCTTTGCAAGGCTTCTCTCAAAGGTCAACAGAAGCCATACCGAGTCGGATCACCATAGGTTAGCAATCAAAAATTCGCTTAAAATTTCATGTGAAATTTGTATTTATATAAATTCAATATCAATCTCAAAAGTGAACATACATTATAACTAGAGCACTAAAGTGCAAACCCTCGGCTGGTGACATGATTATAAAGAAACCAGAAGACTGCATATAGTGATGTTGTTATCATCATGCATGACTTGCACAGCAACTCAGGAGCAATAAAACTAAACCAGACTGGAGGCATGCTGAAACATTTGAGAACAGGTAGTAGTACTATAGATATATGCACTGTGGATTAGGATCACAGCAAAGAAGCCTGGAGTCTCAGAGAAGTATGGCTCCAGGTCCTGCATGGATCCCAGTCAGCTAAAGCAAGCTTTCTACTTTTGGTGACCCTGTTCCATTCTTCCTGGTATATACAGCTTTCTACTTTAGTGACCCTGTTCCATTGTTTCTGGACCGGGTACAGGATCACTTCAGTTATAAGTAACGCATGTGCAAGTTCTGTTCAAGCTACATTTTGCTCGCTTTTATTAGACAACGAAGCTTTAACACCGAAAGCTGCCACTATTAGAAGTACTGACTTGTTGTGTGGAGGCTACCCATGCTGTAAACGCAGTGCTAGAGCATCCAGGTAAGCAGACCCAGTCACAAGCTTCTTAGCTTTTGCTCGTTTTTATTTGACAACGAAGGTTTAACATGAAATTCTGCCACTATTAAAATTAATAACTTGTTGTATGAAGGCTATCCATGCTGTAAACGCAGTGCTGTGGCATCCAGGTGAGTAGATTCACCTGTCACAAACAAACAAACAAACAAACAAACAAACAAACCAAACGACTACTATAACCCGTGGCCGCCCACGCGCCTCGGGTTAATAAATACAATTACAATTAATTCTAGGCCTCTGTACATAGGGGATGAGGTATCCTGGATAGTAGTGATAGTGAGTGGGACTTCTCAGACCCATAATATGGTGGTGGTACCATGGCAGGTAGCAGTGATGATTGTTTCACAGACCTGCATGAGGAAGAAAGAGTATTACCAACCAAGCAGATCACCTCTAGAATCAATGGTTCTTACACACAAGTAGCACAGAACCTGACAAACACCAGCCAACAAGCCAGCCATAAAGAATTGAATTTTAAATGTAACCTTTGTTTAGGGTGGTGCCTAAAAGATCAAAAGATTATCATGCAATCAATACACACACTAAATTGAATAATAACATTCAGCCACATAATTATAATTGAATTGCTATAACAGACAGCACACTAAAAATTGGGTAGATACATGTAACACAGCACTAACTCACAAGCCAACAAACCTAAAGAAGTATACTGAGAATGGCCATACAGTACATCTCATACAAGGGTGACAAAAAATTATGAATCATGCAACCTTAGACATAATTATGTATAGGCCCCCACAAGCAAACTTACATGCAATGGCACTCATAGGCACATATAAGCAATTGTGATCCTACAACAAACTGGGAGTTCATAAAAAGATTCAACTTTGGGCACAGAATTACAATGCATATCACAGGCAAACACACAAGCAAACACAGAAGCCAACTAATCACACAAGCCAACTAATGACAAATTATGACCTAATCCTAGGTGGGGAGCATAACACAACCAACAAGCCTATTATGTTGGGAAGAAAATGTCCTTACACAAGTAAACAGTACACTCATAAACCCAACAAGCCTTTTCTTTCACCTGAAAAGGTCAGAACATTATTATGCAATCAACCTCTGTACATGTGTACATGAGCCTAATGAGTAGTGAGCCTAATTGAATTGTAACCTTGGAAGCAAGCAGAAACTTCACACAAGCCTAGGCATAAGAATTAACTTTTAGCAGCACTGATAATGTAAATTGTTAGCACAGTGTAAAGTATCATGCCACAGGCACACACAGCACGGGCGGGCACACGCACACACACACACACACACACACACACGCACACACACACACACACACACACACACACACACACGCACACACACGCACACACACACGTGGGCACCAATAGTGAATACACACACACACACACACACAAGCGCGCGCGTGTGCACGTGTAGCCACACACACACGTACACCCGCGCGGGCACACATACAGACACACACACACACATACACTCGCGCGCGTGTGCACGTGTAGCCACACACACACGTACACCCGCGCGGGCACACATACAGACACACACACACACATACACTCGCGTGGGAACACATATACAGACACACACACGCACGTGCACATAAAGATACACACACAAGTGCACACGCACGCACGCACGCACGCACGCACGCACACACACACGCACACACACACACACACACACACACACACACCACTTACTGTAAGCAGTTCCACTCCTGGCCTGCCTATGGACTCCCACCATCTCAACCAATCTGTTGGCCCAAACTTTCCGGTCTCCAGCATTCTTCACAGCTGATAACAGAATACATTGTGGATGAGACCAACAGATAGCTAAGCAAATCAATGATAACCCCTTTACATTGCAACACTGCTGAGCGTACATATATAGGCTTCTGTATTTTAAACTCGGACTTCAACACACTGCTGGAGCCAGTATACTTCACAAGCTACGTAGGTAAGCGTATAGTATTATTAGCTACTGTAGCTAATAATCATACGCACACAAAGCTTACCTCTAAAGTAATCTCTCGCTCTGTCCTCCTTGGCTGGTTGACTCTTCGACTCTTCAGATAGAACTACAAGGTAGCTTGAAGAGAACTGTTACTGTTACTAAGGGGTGCACCTTTCTTTGCCACACTGAAACAAATAAATTGAATATCAAACACTGTACACTACCTCTAAAAACAGGCTCTAAACTAACTCAGCTTCTACACAAGTATACTTTACACACTCATAAGCTATCTAGGCAAGTGCATAAGCATATTAAATCAGCTCAGAGGCTTATGAAGGCTTATACTAGCTACCAGTAATGCTTGCTATATACGCACACAAAGCTTACCTCTGAAGTGATCCCCTGCTCTGGCCCTTGGCTGGTTGACTGTTTCGTTGGAAACCAGGACATCCTGACACAGTAACTACTGTAGACTACTTCTCAAGAAGTTGAATAAAGAAAACTGTCACTGTTTCCAAGTTATGCATCTTTCTTTGCTAGAGGCGAATGCTGAAAAAGAGAAAATAATTTGAATATCAAACGTTGTAGACTACACTCTAAAAACAGGCTCTAAACTCACGGAAGCTACTCTTCCAGTATATTTCACACACTCAGAGGCTATCTAGGTAGGTGGACAAGCATATTAAATCAGCTCAAAAGGCTTATAAAGGCTGAACTAGGAAAATGATGATCGCTATACACACACATGAGCTTACTTGTGAAATTATCCTTCGCTGGGGCCTTGGCTGGTATACTCCTCCGTTCGAAACTTAGAGATCCTGGCAGAGTAGCATTTCTAGACTAGTTTGCAACAAAGTTGCCTGCAGAAAACTGCTACTGCTTCTTAGCTACGCATCTTTCTTTGCTAGGAGCTGATAATGAAAGTAATTTAGATTTTGGTTCCGCGGTGGGCGGTACTACGTATGAAATCATAACTGCGGCTATTCGGTTAAACATTGCAATCTGATTGGACAGCAGTTAGAACGAAACATATAATAGTTATACCTAACCCTCGTGTTGGCCATTCGTAACTATAGCAACGCATATAAAAGCTAATTTAAAATTGCCATTACCGTATAGCGGGTAATTTTCGTGGGGTAAAAAATTCGTTTCACTTGAAAACAGTGATTTTCGTGAGTCAAAATTCCGTTTAGTCTCGTTGCCTTCATACCTACACCTACGTTAAAATTCCGTGGATGTCAGCTTGCCAAGAAAAATAACGAATTTTTACTCTACGAAAATTACCCGCTATACGGTAATAAGCACGAATGCAGCAATAGTTTATAAACTGACATCATCAACTAAAGTACGGTCAATCTCAGGGTCAGAGTTCATAGTAACATGACTATACATAAGTATAGTGTATAACGTAACAATTATATTGATAAGAGAAGAACGAGAACGGCAAGTCTAACAATGGCGACAGTACATAAGAATTTGCTGAGCCATAATTATACACTCTTCATTTACGATTGTACCACTGATCGATATTAAATGAATTACTCACTTGATGAGGTTAGGTTAGGGCCTTCCTTTGAAGTGGATGGAAGTTGTTTGGAACCATTTGGAGTATCTGAGGGTACAGTTAACAATAATTATTTATGTCATGTACGGTACATATAAGATGGGAAACAGGTGATATCTATACCAGGCATATATTTAATGATCATTGTTAGGCTATAATAGAGTCTCCTACCAGTTGTTTCTGGTTGTTCATTGCCAGCATTGGGTGTCTGTTGACCGGAGAGAGGGTCAGAGGTCACTGGAGGAGGAATGAGATAGTTACGTACATGTGCAGGTTAATAGCAATAAATAGAATAATACAGTATAGCAGGTAATTTCGTGGGGTAAATATTGGTTATTTTTGTGGGCAAGCTGACCTACACGAAATACTTCCCCACGGGAACGTGGCTTACCGTAACGCATGCAATGCAGTTAAACGAAATTTGTGCTCACGAAAATCACCGTTTTCCATTTTTTACCACACAACGCTATACAGTAGTATAAATGGTAAAGATTACGTGCAAATGGGATATAAATAATAGTTACCTTTTTGTTTCTCTGTTGGTGGTGGTCCATTCTCGACACTCCTGGAGTCAGTGTCTCCAGTCACAGCAGCTGTATAGACAGAGTAGCTGTATTGGACCACACTGTGTACTCATGATCCTAGTGAGCTTACATTGTTGTGGTAGAGACTTGAGGTAGTCAGCAATTGTGTGACCCACCCGTGTAGCAATGTCAAGAGAAGTCTTGCCATCACCGTTAGTTACACCTGAACAAGAGTGGGTGTAGAAACAAAGATATAACACTGCATGGTGGTTGTGTTGTACTCACTGATATCACAGTTGGCCTTCTCCACCAAGTACTGCACCACATCTTTGTTTCCATGGGAGTTGCATGCATAGTGGAGAGGGGTCCAATCATGACGACGCGTCACACCTGCACATAACACACCATACGCTATTAGACACACAATCAAAACACTAATAGTTATAATTATACACAGTCTAATCAACAAAATTAAGTACCATGCAGGGACACTACTTGCTGGTTGTGTTACGCTCTGTAGCTTGTCATTAATAATTATGGACTTTGAACTTTCGATATCCATTTTAAACACTTATAGTCGATTATATTTACCATTCTGTTCCGCATGTCATTTCATGTTGTACATATAAATTGTAACTGTAATAGTCTGCTAGTACTGTAGCTTGTAGCTTCATTACCATAAAGCTTTAGCACCCGTTGAGTTAGCAAGTAGTGAACACATACTAAAAGAGGCCATTAAAAGCACAATAGATTATCACACTCACTGGGGTCAACTTTGTGTTGCTCGACTAGTTCCTTCACTACACCCAGGTTGCCACGGTAACATGCTGCACCCAGTAACCTGGCTTTGTCCTCATCACCACCACAGCCACGGCTCATCAGGTAGAGGGCAACATCCACACAACCATCATTATAACCTCCCAGAGCTTTGTCCAGTGGTGACTGTCCCTCATCATCCCTCACATCTGTACATTACACACAGTCAAACACAATAGTTATCAGGGTGTTTGAGAAAACGTTTGGGCGCGCGTAAGCGTCTGATGTTGTATTAATAATGATGATTATGTCATAATTATATCTGATGGTGATGATGTCATTATTCTATGGGGGGAAGGTTAATTCACCCTCCCTGCCTCTAAACCAGGGCTGCATCCAGGATTTTAGATCAGGGGGGGGGGGGGGTTTGGGCAATTAAAAATGTAGGAGGGGCAAAGTCATCAGAATTATTATAATAGCAGTACAAATGAATCTGCCAGATCCTAAGGGGGGTGCGAATTACCCCCTCGCCCCCCCCTCAATGCAGCCCAGCATGTAAACTCTTGGTTAGCTACATACACTGAATAGGACTGTGTCTAATCAACTGGGAAGAATCAAAGCAAATGATACTAAGTACCATCAAGGGCGTATGAAGAGAAGAGGGCAAAAACTGTAAGTGGGCGGTGGAAATTAATGTAATATATAAAAATAGATTAATTTGTGTAAACTACATGTGCAGATAATAAATAGATTGAATGCAGTTTTTGCTCGCACGTTGGACTAATAGTGAGTTGCATGCCCTCTTCTCTTCATACGCCATTGATACCATGGATACGGTATGGTTGTGTTACACCATGAAGTAGTGAACACACACCGTATAGCGGATAATTTTCGTGGGGTAAAATATTTTCTTTATTTTCGTGGGCAAGCTGACCTACATGAATTTTTACCCCATAAAATTACCGGCTATACGGTATTCAAAGAGGGCACATTAAATCATTTACTCACTCTTGGGGTCAACTTCGTGTTGCTCAACCAGTTCCTTCACTACACCCAGGATACCATGGTAACATGCTGCACGCAGTAGGTTGGCTTTGTCCTGATCACCACCACAGCCACGGCTCATCAGGTAGAGGGCAACATCCACACAACCTTTATGATCATAACCATACATATCCTCCATAGCTCTGTCCAGTGGTGACTGTCCCTCACCATCCCTCACATCTGAACATTACACACAATAATTACACGGAATCTGATTTAACAGGACTGTGTCTAATCAACTGGAAAGACAAACAGTAGGAGAGGCTATGGGAACAAATACAGAGCTAGAGACTATCAAAAATCTGACCCGGCTAAAATAATATAGCTCAACATAAATAAAGGAGTACAGAGATTGGCAATGGAATTCAAATGCCCTGCAGTTTGGATCAAATCTATTTTAATGTTGAAAAAATTTGGGGAAAAGGTCCAAAGAAACAGACAATTGTCTTACTGTCAGTACAATACTTGAGGCATAACTATGAGACACAGTTCTAGCATAGATATAGATAATTACTATACGAAGTTTGTACACCTCAGCTACTTTACAACAGTCGGTCATTTCAAATTAAGCACTACAACAGGTAGTTTCTGGCAAGACAGTATAATTATATACATGTATGATGCCTACCAGCGAGGGGCATTGTATCAAAGCTTTGGGAGGGTTTGGAATGTATGAAAAAAATAGCAAATTCGTGAACAATTGTTTCGCTATAGACCAGAAATTATTATCGTGAAGGTATAACTATACACCCAGCACCTTCAGTATGAGCTCCATGAGTAACAAGTGTCTTCACAATCTCAAGGTTGCCCCTCAGGCAAGCCCAATGTAATGGAGGCTCCTCATCCGCCCACTCGTCACTCCAGTAGAGCTGGTGGTTGGGGTCTGCCCCCTGTCCCAACAGGGACCTAACTTTGGTGACGTCATTATTGTCTACAGCCTCCCATAAGTCCTCGGCTAACTTCTTTTGAGCACTGTACAAAATAGATGGTTGAGGGGTCAGTCATACAGAGAATTACTTGATATGTGTATATAGTTTATACAAGTGACACCATGCACATATCCAGCTGTCACTTTGCTGTTACAGTGTTCCACCTCTGATCATAGCCTGCTCTGACTCTACTAATGGAATGAGCCTCCCTCCATGCAATCACAAGGTGCTACCATGAGTAGTAATTATAGTCTACATCATTGTTCACTTACTCTGAATCTTGTTCAGCCATTGAAGCTTCTTTCAAACTCTGTCAAATTCTCCCCTCAGTACAGTAAACAAAGCAAATTAAGTGCCACACCCTCTTTTTGTATTTCAAGGGTCTTTAAGCTTCCGGCCATAAAAACTTAATTACTCTTTCAACAAAGATATTGCGTAAAGCACTGAACATCATTTATAATAATTATACCGACACAGTCAATAGTCCAGTCATGTGATCGATCCTACTACACACAAAACAACACTTATAAAAAATAATTATACTAAACAGACGGAAAAATAAAATGTTAAAATTCAGCTAAAAGGAACTGCTCCAAATTGATCTACAGTTGTCATTGTCGCCGTAACCTTTGAACCCTCTCCAAAGGGGGGTGCTCCAAACAAATCTCGTCTTGCATTGTCAGCAGTATTATAAGAGGGCGGGTAGAGGAACGTCCGTCAAAATTAATGGAGTGCTACCAAAGTCATCCGTAGGAAATGGACTGCCAGTCTGTGAGGTGTGTGTGTGGAGTGTGTGTGTGGGTGTGGAGTGTGGATGTGGAGTGTGGGTGTGGAGTGTGTGTGTGAGCAAGGTGTCATACAGGATTTTGAAGTAGAAGGGGGAAATGTTGCTAAAAAAAGGTCAACTGTTTCAATACTCTGTTATTGTAAAATTGCCAGCTATGGACACTCAGTTATACAACTAGTAGTAATTTTAGAGGAGGGATATCCCCCCCCCCCCCCCCCCCCCGGGCCCTGTATAACACCCTGGTGAGTGTGTGTGTGAGAGAGTGAACACATGTGAGGGGTGGGAGTGAACACATGTGAGGGATGGGGGGTTGAATAAGCAGTATAGAGTTGTGTATTGTGGTCACCCTCTATAATACAGCCAGGTTTAATAAGGGACCCAGAGTCAGCCTCTGCCCAGCCTAGGGGCCACCACAATAAACATTCTGTATAATTATAAGGCCATGCAAAGTCAATTTGAAGTCTCTCAGGCTCTCGCACTTGGAAATTGGCAAGTCAAATATCACGTGACCTCAGCACTAGAAAAAAAATTTGTATGGTTTTTTATAATAATTATTATTGACTAAAATTAAAACATCTGCTTATTGAGGAAGTTATGTGTTTCAATTTACGTATAATAATAATCTCCTCAATCTGCTGGCTAATTGCAATTTGTGTGGCCTAAGGCAAGTAGTGAGAAAATAAACACTTAATTAATTTAACGCCCACTCACACACCCACACCCACACACACACACACACACACACACTCACCACTGTGGTCAGGTTGGTCTCTGATCCTATTCTTTGTGGAGTGAATGGGACATAACCAAAAGCATCCAGTCCACTGTCTACGCTCTAATGGAATCCTGCATTCTGATTGGACGGCTTCAGGTTCAATACTCGTTGTTGCCATGACGAATTTGACCCTGAGTTGAAATGGATGTCGTGGTAACTGCTGTAGCAATAGTGTTAATGGGAGGGTGACAGTTATGGAGGGTTTTGATTGGTTGGTTGGTTTCTTAGCAACAGGACGAGCATTTTTTGGAGAAGGGAGAGTATTTGGCGGACAAGGTGAACGCTGTGTGGAGATAATTATAAATTATGGTGAATAATATGATATTATCCTATGGATACTGAAGATTATCACGAGTCTGTGCCAGTAACTGCACGAGTGCCTGCAAGGCACGAGTGACAGTTACTAGGCACGGACGAGTGATAATCATCAGTATCCATGGGATAATGCATTTATTGCTTGGCAACCAAAATGCAGGTTGAATCTGCGCATGCGCAACATGCGGTTGCTTTATCAACCAGAAGAATGCGTAGCAACACTCCCAGTTGAAGACTAGTTTAAGAGAAAGAAAACAGCTAGAAAGACAAAGAAATAAGACTCTAGAACACCAAGAGAGCTTGCAGAAGGCTACTTAAAGATTTTGTAGAGAACAGACAAGAAAAACGTTGACAACCAGCAACCCGTTTTGAAAATGGATAGTTCTGAAGGATAAACAGCATGTGCTTGCTTTCTATCATGCTCCAGTGGCTCCAGTGTATCAGAAGAGGAAACATGCACCGCTATAACTGAAGAAAAGTGTGACAACCGTTTTTGAAGCCAAAACGACTTTATACAAGCCTGAACAGGCTTATATGGTGGTGCAGTACACTTCTACATGTGCAATACTCCGCTCAAAGCACCCACTCCCAACACTGATGCCTGTTTGATGCATTAAATATGAATACTGACAACCTCCTGACCCTCAGCTTCACTGCAAAAAGAGCACAGAAGTGATACAGAGCATCAGAAAACAAGAAAAGAGACTGATAAACATTGCAATGCATGATTATAAGTGTGTAAACTATGTTTTTCTTGTTCTCTCACTGCTGAAAACGTTTTATTCCAAATAAGAATCACTTCCTAGTGTGCAATAACAAGTGTGCAATAATACTTCCGGGTGTGCAATATGGAAAAATATCTGCACAGTCGGTGATGAGTCGCTTCCTGTGCAATTTGAATGTAAAACGCTGATGTCAGCACTTATTAAAAAGCAATAATAACTAATACTTACACAATTTTTACACTGAATGTCACTATAATTATTAGCAGGCCACCCTCTATAATACAGCCAGGTTAATGGGCCCCAAAGTCTCCATAGCATGTGTTTGGACCTGTGTTAGCAGACCACCCTCTATAATACAGCCAGGTTAATGGTCCCCAAAGTCTCCATAGCATGTGTTTGGACCTGTGTTAGCAGGCCACCCTCTATAATACAGCCAGGTTAATGGGCCCCAAAGTCTCCATAGCATGTGTTTGGACCTGTGTTAGCAGACCACCCTCTATAATACAGCCAGGTTAATGGTCCCCAAAGTCTCCATAGCATGTGTTTGGACCTGTGTTAGCAGACCACCCTCTATAATACAGCCAGGTTAATGGGTCCCAAAGTCTCCATAGCATGTGTTTGGACCTGTGTTAGCAGGCCACCCTCTATAATACAGCCAGGTTAATGGGTCCCAAAGTCTCCATAGCATGTGTTTGGACCTGTGTTAGCAGACCACCCTCTATTATACAGCCAGGTTAATGGGTCCCAAAGTCTCCATAGCATGTGTTTGGACCTGTGTTAGCAGACCACCCTCTATAATACAGCCAGGTTAATGGTCCCAAGTCTCCATAGCATGTGTTTGGACCTGTGTTAGCAGGCCACCCTCTATAATACAGCCAGGTTAATGGGTCCCAAAGTCTCCATAGCATGTGTTTGGACCTATGTTAGCAGGCCACCCTCTATAATACAGCCAGGTTAATGGGTCCCAAAGTCTCCATAGCATGTGTTTGGACCTGTGTTAGCAGACCACCCTCTATAATACAGCCAGGTTAATGGGTCCCAAAGTCTCCATAGCATGTGTTTGGACCTGTGTTAGCAGGCCACCCTCTATAATACAGCCAGGTTAATGGGCCCCAAAGTCTCCATAGCATGTGTTTGGACCTGTGTTAGCAGACCACCCTCTATAATACAGCCAGGTTAATGGTCCCCAAAGTCTCCATAGCATGTGTTTGGACCTGTGTTAGCAGACCACCCTCTATAATACAGCCAGGTTAATGGGTCCCAAAGTCTCCATAGCATGTGTTTGGACCTGTGTTAGCAGGCCACCCTCTATAATACAGCCAGGTTAATGGGTCCCAAAGTCTCCATAGCATGTGTTTGGACCTGTGTTAGCAGACCACCCTCTATTATACAGCCAGGTTAATGGGTCCCAAAGTCTCCATAGCATGTGTTTGGACCTGTGTTAGCAGACCACCCTCTATAATACAGCCAGGTTAATGGTCCCAAGTCTCCATAGCATGTGTTTGGACCTGTGTTAGCAGGCCACCCTCTATAATACAGCCAGGTTAATGGGTCCCAAAGTCTCCATAGCATGTGTTTGGACCTATGTTAGCAGGCCACCCTCTATAATACAGCCAGGTTAATGGGTCCCAAAGTCTCCATAGCATGTGTTTGGACCTGTGTTAGCAGACCACCCTCTATAATACAGCCAGGTTAATGGGTCCCAAAGTCTCCATAGCATGTGTTTGGACCTGTGTTAGCAGGCCACCCTCTATAATACAGCCAGGTTAATGGGTCCCAAAGTCTCCATAGCATGTGTTTGGACCTGTGTTAGCAGACCACCCTCTATTATACAGCCAGGTTAATGGGTCCCAAAGTCTCCATAGCATGTGTTTGGACCTGTGTTAGCAGACCACCCTCTATAATACAGCCAGGTTAATGGTCCCAAGTCTCCATAGCATGTGTTTGGACCTGTGTTAGCAGGCCACCCTCTATAATACAGCCAGGTTAATGGGTCCCAAAGTCTCCATAGCATGTGTTTGGACCTATGTTAGCAGGCCACCCTCTATAATACAGCCAGGTTAATGGGTCCCAAAGTCTCCATAGCATGTGTTTGGACCTATGTTAGCAGGCCACCCTCTATAATACAGCCAGGTTAATGGGTCCCAAAGTCTCCATAGCATGTGTTTGGACCTATGTTAGCAGGCCACCCTCTATAATACAGCCAGGTTAATGGGTCCCAAAGTCTCCATAGCATGTGTTTGGACCTGTGTTAGCAGACCACCCTCTATTATACAGCCAGGTTAATGGGTCCCAAAGTCTCCATAGCATGTGTTTGGACCTGTGTTAGCAGGCCACCCTCTATAATACAGCCAGGTTAATGGGTCCCAAAGTCTCCATAGCATGTGTTTGGACCTGTGTTAGCAGACCACCCTCTATTATACAGCCAGGTTAATGGGTCCCAAAGTCTCCATAGCATGTGTTTGGACCTGTGTTAGCAGACCACCCTCTATAATACAGCCAGGTTAATGGTCCCAAGTCTCCATAGCATGTGTTTGGACCTGTGTTAGCAGGCCACCCTCTATAATACAGCCAGGTTAATGGGTCCCAAAGTCTCCATAGCATGTGTTTGGACCTATGTTAGCAGGCCACCCTCTATAATACAGCCAGGTTAATGGGTCCCAAAGTCTCCATAGCATGTGTTTGGACCTATGTTAGCAGGCCACCCTCTATAATACAGCCAGGTTAATGGGTCCCAAAGTCTCCATAGCATGTGTTTGGACCTATGTTAGCAGGCCACCCTCTATAATACAGCCAGGTTAATGGGTCCCAAAGTCTCCATAGCATGTGTTTGGACCTGTGTTAGCAGACCACCCTCTATTATACAGCCAGGTTAATGGGTCCCAAAGTCTCCATAGCATGTGTTTGGACCTGTGTTAGCAGACCACCCTCTATAATACAGCCAGGTTAATGGTCCCAAGTCTCCATAGCATGTGTTTGGACCTGTGTTAGCAGGCCACCCTCTATAATACAGCCAGGTTAATGGGCCCAAGTCTCCATAGCATGTGTTTGGACCTGTGTTAGCAGGCCACCCTCTATAATACAGCCAGGTTAATGGCCCCCAAAGTCTCCATAGCATGTGCTTGGACCTGTGTTAGCAGGCCACCCTCTATAATACAGCCAGGTTAATGGGCTCCAAAGTCTCCATAGCATGTGTTTGGACCTGTGTTAGCAGACCACCCTCTATATTACAGCCAGGTTAATGGGTCCCAAAGTCTCCATAGCATGTGTTTGGACCTGTGTTAGCAGACCACCCTCTATTATACAGCCAGGTTAATGGGTCCCAAAGTCTCCATAGCATGTGTTTGGACCTGTGTTAGCAGACCACCCTCTATAATACAGCCAGGTTAATGGGTCCCAAAGTCTCCATAGCATGTGTTTGGACCTGTGTTAGCAGGCCACCCTCTATAATACAGCCAGGTTAATGGGTCCCAAAGTCTCCATAGCATGTGTTTGGACCTGTGTTAGCAGACCACCCTCTATTATACAGCCAGGTTAATGGGTCCCAAAGTCTCCATAGCATGTGTTTGGACCTGTGTTAGCAGACCACCCTCTATAATACAGCCAGGTTAATGGTCCCAAGTCTCCATAGCATGTGTTTGGACCTGTGTTAGCAGGCCACCCTCTATAATACAGCCAAGTTAATGGGTCCCAAAGTCTCCATAGCATGTGTTTGGACCTATGTTAGCAGGCCACCCTCTATAATACAGCCAGGTTAATGGGTCCCAAAGTCTCCATAGCATGTGTTTGGACCTATGTTAGCAGGCCACCCTCTATAATACAGCCAGGTTAATGGGTCCCAAAGTCTCCATAGCATGTGTTTGGACCTATGTTAGCAGGCCACCCTCTATAATACAGCCAGGTTAATGGGTCCCAAAGTCTCCATAGCATGTGTTTGGACCTGTGTTAGCAGACCACCCTCTATTATACAGCCAGGTTAATGGGTCCCAAAGTCTCCATAGCATGTGTTTGGACCTGTGTTAGCAGACCACCCTCTATAATACAGCCAGGTTAATGGTCCCAAGTCTCCATAGCATGTGTTTGGACCTGTGTTAGCAGGCCACCCTCTATAATACAGCCAGGTTAATGGGCCCAAGTCTCCATAGCATGTGTTTGGACCTGTGTTAGCAGGCCACCCTCTATAATACAGCCAGGTTAATGGCCCCCAAAGTCTCCATAGCATGTGCTTGGACCTGTGTTAGCAGGCCACCCTCTATAATACAGCCAGGTTAATGGGCTCCAAAGTCTCCATAGCATGTGTTTGGACCTGTGTTAGCAGACCACCCTCTATATTACAGCCAGGTTAATGGGTCCCAAAGTCTCCATAGCATGTGTTTGGACCTGTGTTAGCAGACCACCCTCTATTATACAGCCAGGTTAATGGGTCCCAAAGTCTCCATAGCATGTGTTTGGACCTGTGTTAGCAGACCACCCTCTATAATACAGCCAGGTTAATGGTCCCAAGTCTCCATAGCATGTGTTTGGACCTGTGTTAGCAGGCCACCCTCTATAATACAGCCAGGTTAATGGGCCCAAGTCTCCATAGCATGTGTTTGGACCTGTGTTAGCAGGCCACCCTCTATAATACAGCCAGGTTAATGGCCCCCAAAGTCTCCATAGCATGTGCTTGGACCTGTGTTAGCAGGCCACCCTCTATAATACAGCCAGGTTAATGGGCTCCAAAGTCTCCATAGCATGTGTTTGGACCTGTGTTAGCAGACCACCCTCTATATTACAGCCAGGTTAATGGGCCCCAAAGTCTCCATAGCATGTGTTTGGACCTGTGTTAGCAGACCACCCTCTATAATACAGCCAGGTTAATGTGCCCCAAAGTCTCCATAGCATGTGTTTGGACCTGTGTTAGCAGGCCACCCTCTATAATACAGCCAGGTTAATGGCCCCAAAGTCTCCATAGCATGTGTTTGGACCTGTGTTAGCAGGCCACCCTCTATAATACAGCCAGGTTAATGGGCCCCAAAGTCTCCATAGCATGTGTTTGGACCTGTGTTAGCAGACCACCCTCTATAATACAGCCAGGTTAATGTGCCCCAAAGTCTCCATAGCATGTGTTTGGACCTGTGTTAGCAGACCACCCTCTATATTACAGCCAGGTTAATGGGTCCCAAAGTCTCCATAGCATGTGTTTGGACCTGTGTTAGCAGACCACCCTCTATTATACAGCCAGGTTAATGGGTCCCAAAGTCTCCATAGCATGTGTTTGGACCTGTGTTAGCAGACCACCCTCTATAATACAGCCAGGTTAATGGTCCCAAGTCTCCATAGCATGTGTTTGGACCTGTGTTAGCAGGCCACCCTCTATAATACAGCCAGGTTAATGGGCCCAAGTCTCCATAGCATGTGTTTGGACCTGTGTTAGCAGGCCACCCTCTATAATACAGCCAGGTTAATGGCCCCCAAAGTCTCCATAGCATGTGCTTGGACCTGTGTTAGCAGGCCACCCTCTATAATACAGCCAGGTTAATGGGCTCCAAAGTCTCCATAGCATGTGTTTGGACCTGTGTTAGCAGACCACCCTCTATATTACAGCCAGGTTAATGGGCCCCAAAGTCTCCATAGCATGTGTTTGGACCTGTGTTAGCAGACCACCCTCTATAATACAGCCAGGTTAATGTGCCCCAAAGTCTCCATAGCATGTGTTTGGACCTGTGTTAGCAGGCCACCCTCTATAATACAGCCAGGTTAATGGCCCCAAAGTCTCCATAGCATGTGTTTGGACCTGTGTTAGCAGGCCACCCTCTATAATACAGCCAGGTTAATGGGCCCCAAAGTCTCCATAGCATGTGTTTGGACCTGTGTTAGCAGACCACCCTCTATATAATACAGCCAGGTTAATGTGCCCCAAAGTCTCCATAGCATGTGTTTGGACCTGTGTTAGCAGACCACCCTCTATAATACAGCCAGGTTAATGTGCCCCAAAGTCTCCATAGCATGTGTTTGGACCTGTGTTAGCAGGCCACCCTCTATAATACAGCCAGGTTAATGGCCCCAAAGTCTCCGTAGCATGTGTTTGGACCTGTGTTAGCAGACCACCCTCTATAATACAGCCACTGTTGGTCTACCCACCACTATACATATACAGGGTATTACGGTGGCCCTGAGTGCTACTCCTAGTTGATAGTTCAAACGCGTAGTTGGCAGTTGGAAGTTCATGACCTTTAAACTTTGCAACCTGTTTTTATGTGTAAGTTAAAATTATGATACTGGCACCAATAATAATTGCTAGATATCTAGCTGGCAGGCTAAGACGATAATTATATACACATCTAAGTAGGGAGGTCTAATCCCCATGCACCTATATTCCCGGTAGAGAGGGAGGGAGGGGCATTATAGAAACATGTTGTATGGCACTTAGATTCTATTGAGGCCGTTTGGTTAAAAGATTTGAGGCAGTGCAAAGATCTATATTATTATAACATAATTATTATGCTAACTGGCGTAGAAGATAATAGTCTTTGCTGGTCTCAGACGGCACTATTAAACGTGTGTCCGCTATACAATGTACATTAAGTAGGGCTTGCCCCCATCAATGAAGGCTTAGAGAAACAGGTTTTGCAGATCTAGAATAATTCCTGGCATTAGTTCGTTGCGAAGTTTAAAGGTCACCAACTACCAACTAGGAGTAGCACTCGGGCCACCGTAGGGTATACTAATAGTAAGGTACTCACAAAGACATTAGTGACATGGTTGGTGGTTCCTGTGATCCTGGACACCACCTCACACACTTTCCAGATACTGGGACGCAGCTCAGGGTCAGAGGTCAACAGGCAGCCTACAAGGGAGGAGGAGAACACATGTATCACACACACCTACACCCACACACACACACCTACACCCACACACACCCACACGGCAAGCATAAAACAAATGTGTCTTATGTTATAGTTATAACACGGGCACGAGGGATGTATGGAATATATTGCACTGAAGCACGAGGGCGCCAGCCCCGAGGGCTGAGTGCAATATATGCCATGCAGCTCGAGTGCACGTGTTATAACTAGTTTATATCCCGAGGGCATAGCAACATAACACTGTCCTAGTAACACAATAATTATAAACAGCACAAAAAAGACAGAGACAACTCTAGACACAGCTCCATCTCTTCTCTCTTCTAGACACCAGTATCTGCAGCATATAAGATTGGCATGACCGACGAATGGCTTGACACAAAATTGTTGGAGTTTCAACTGAAATCTGTAAAACAGCCCCACCCCACTTCTGGTGCTGCAAAACAGCCCCGCCCCACTTACTGCTGCAAAGAAACAGCCCCACCCCACTACTCAGTGAATACATGTATTAGCTGCTGGTCTACGCTCGGCCTCATAACCAAGCCAAGAAAGCTCGCTTCTACACTGCTGCAAAACAGCTCATGCCCCCAGCAAAAAGAGCCACTTCTAGTGCTATACGGTGAAGCAGAATTGACATGCATCACGATGTCGAGGACTAGGTCGATCTAGGAACACAGAATCTTCCACAAAATGAATCTTGGACAATTTTAAAACCTGCATGGTTGCAAGAAGAAACTCCAGCAGTGCTGAACATTCATTCCTGCATGGCTGGACATACTTTGATACTTGTTATTTCTCATGCGTATTAATTTAATTTTAATTTAATTGTCTAATTGCCAGAGGGGCGTTTTGCGGTCAGTGCAATATGACTTTCAGCAGTGCAATATGAAGCATATTGCACTTGGCAACAACGTAGCAACGGGATATAAGGGATAATTATTTATGTGATTAACTTTTAAACGACGCGATTTCAGTACAGGCCACAAATGGATATCACTGTATGATACAAGAGTATGCAGTGATTATGATAGCTGCTCACATAACAGCATTAGTATAAGTATCTATTACACATTTATTTCTGACTACGACTATACACAACTATGGGATAGAGCTATTGAATGATACTTGATACTCTAAAATGGATGCTTTGTACAATAAATTATGTAACTAGTGAAATGCTTCCTCACACACACAAACAGTGGAGCCACTCTTAATGACCTCAGCTGAAGAAAGTTCAACTGCAGGCTATGAGGTCCCAAATGAATAGTTTTTGTATACATGCAGCCAAAATTTTTTTCCCTAAACGTAATACAGTGAAACCTCTGTTAACAACCACCTCTGAATAAAGGCCAGTTGCTATATAACGGCCAGGCACCCAGGTCCCAAACGAACAGTTTATGTACAAAACAACCTCTCAACAAAGGCCACCTCTGTATAAAGGCCAAAACATTGTTCCCCAAAGGTGTCTGTTATAGAGGGGTTCCATTATAGTTCAATTGTACATACCTTGAGGTCACGATGTATGACGGGTTTTGTCCGATGGTGTAGCCTAGCAACGGCCTTAGCAACGTCAGAGAAGATATGCAACACTTCACGTTGTCTCAGTCGAGTGCCCGCTGATTCAGCAAATCTATCACCGAAGTACCTAATAGAATAAATAATAATAATAATATTAAAAGCTTAATTTATCACTAATTAGCTACATGCAGACAGTGTTTGTGATTCTCACTACTGTACATGATCAATGGTACCACTCCATTAGTATGACTAAGCAATAGACTACCATCATGCACGCAGGTACACTACCACCCACTCCACTCATCACACACCCACTCCATTAGTATGAGTAGGCAATGGAGGACCATACATTATGCACCTATCAATGTGTCGCCCCACTCCCCCCAGGAGGGGTCGGGCTTATATGGGGATTTGACCTTACCTCAGGTCAAATTTCCCCTGATAGGGGAAGGATTCTGTGTTCAAATCCCCCAGTCAACGGAGGATTTTTAAGCCCCAAGCAGTTGCACACATTAAAACAGGTTATACAAGCAGTCTTTACTACGCAAAGCCAGGTCAAATCCCCAAGTATGGGGCCAACATTTCAGGTTAAATTTCCCCGTATGTCCCGGGGGGGGGGGTAGTGGGGCAACACCAGAGGAGGTCCGACATGCGTGCACGAATCACTATAAGTTCAGTGCATTGTGGTAATTGGGGTCACGTGATATGTCCAGGCCAAATGTACTAGCATTTGTAGTGATTCGTGCACGCATGTCGGACCGGGCCTCCTCTGGGGCAAAACATTGATGATAGGTGCACTACAACAAAGGGAGCTAGAGAGCTAGTCTATAGATAGAGTATCTGGGTCCACTCAATAAAATCTGACACTGCGTACTCACCCTAGCATTGTCCAGCTCCCTCTGCAGACTAGCCACCATATCCACCACCAGCAGCAATCAGTCAGGATACCTTGAGACAGTCACTCTCTGCTAGCTCCATCTCTCTCTACACTGCTTGTAGCCTTGTGAGCATGGAGCCATCTCATGTTAGCAACTGGAGCTATATATTATAGAGTAGATCTGTTTCAATGCTGCCTAGCTGTGAAGCGCTTAGTCTAGTCTATGGCAGAGTCTACAGCTAGCTAGGGTAGCTAGCTCAGTAGGCCGGTGTCATAAAATTTTGGGCCCCGGTGTCATAGGATAGAACCTCCGGGCGACAGTTTCTCCCCCGGAGCCTGCGGTCTTAGGACAATGCCTCCCCCCCGGTGGTTTTGTCCTAGGACAGAATCCCCGCCCCCAGGATATATCATCCGGGTACATGTACCCTGTCAAAACCTGTCAAAGCAGCTTTAGTATAATAAGCGTGCGCGTGCATGCGAAATGTATAGACTGTTAGCAATCAGAATGGCTACTCAACAAGAGTATGAGGACATACTGCTGTACAAGACTGCTGCCAGCAATGCTGGCCAGAAGAAATACAGAGACGGGCTTTCCACTAATGACAAGAGAAGTATAAGAGACAAAGCTCAAAGGTATGCTCTGCAGCAACAATGCTTATACCTGCCTGAGAAGGACAGCACTGGCATCCATAGAATGAGAAGAGTTGTGGTGAAGCAAGAGGAGAAAAGCAGGATACTAAACATGTGCCACGATGGACTGGATGGAATGCATTTTGAGAGAGACAAGACCTATGGAAAGGTATATTTATCATCATATCTTATAAAGTATAATTATATCTGTTTCATGCATGTAGGTTGCTCAGGATTTCTACTGGAAAGGCCTACATGCTGACGTCATACAGCTCTGCAAGCACTGCGACTAATGCCAACGAACGAATCACCAACTGCAGAAGCCCAGAGCAGAACTACATCCCATCCCTGTAACAAAGGTCTGGTACAGAGTTGGTATTGACTTGGTAGGACCTGAAACAAGCTCTGGAAACAAGTACATTATCACGCTCTCAGACTATTTCTCTAAGTGGCCTGAGGCTGCCCCACTCCCATCAAAATCAGCAGAAGGTGTAGCAAAATTTCTGTTTGACACATTTTGCAGGCATGGGTGGCCAAAAGTGATTCAATCAGACCAAGGAAGAGAGTTTGTCAACGAAATCAATGTACACATGCAGCTGTGCAAATCTTCTTTGTTGAAGAATGACAGCACTGGATTGCCACTTCTCTGTTTAAGGGTGAACTGTATTTGTACGACAGCTGCTTCAATGGAACGCTTTCCCCAAGTACTGAGCTCCAGATAGCACAAGTGTATAGCCCATTAATTCAATGCAATGGGCTGTTGATTTCTGTGGTGGCTCTCCAGCAGCAAGAGGGTGCTAACAACTGCGGACTATTTAGCATTGCTGCTGCATATCACGCTGCTATGAACGATAATGTGGATTCTCTAGTGTTTGATGAGGCCAAAATGAGAGCACATATCATTAAGTGCTTTGAGAAGGGCAAACTCTCACGGTTCCCTCGCACAAAGAAAGCGATGCCCAAAAGACCAACACCACAAACCATTGCCATTACAATATACTGCATGTGCGAGAGACCGGACTCTTTTGAGGATATGGTCATGTGTGACAAATGTAGTGAGTGGTATCATAGCCTCGATTCAAGGCCGTATTTTAATCGGTCTGGAATCGAGGCTAGTGGTATCACTATCGCTGTGCCAAAATTCACAAAGAACCAGTAGGTAATTGGTTTTGTTCTGGTTGTATCACTTTATGATTTGTGCACTTTTGGTTATATTTATTGTACTTCTTTCTCTTGCATTGTTGTATATATTGAGTATTGAATATTTGAGATCTATAACATAATAGATACAGCATCTAGTTAGGCTTTGTCTATGGCTGTTTACTTCGTAGCCTAGACTAGTCCTCTCAGATTACCTGTGGACTGACTTTCACCTGGGGTAGGAGCTTTTGTCCTAGGACAGAAACTCCGGGGGGAGGAAATATCCTAAGGACGGAACCCCCCCCCGGAGCTCCTGTCCTGGGGGAGGCCGTGTCCTGTGACACCGGCCCCATGTTTAGGCCCCCCCCAGGCCTAGAATTTTAAAATTTTGGGCTAGTTTAGCTATTAGGTCTGGCCCCCAGACTAGTCAAAGAGACATAGGTAAGGTTAGCTCTATTAGTTGACAAAGCATCAAAGAGACTGCATGCATGCAAAGACTCTGTATCAAAGTAGCAAAAATGTTTGCATTATTATTCTATCATGGAATTCAAAGTGAAGGAAGATTTACCTTTCAAGTTACTCATGCTTTACCTATAAGAGTTAAATGCTTTGATGCAGCTCTGCAATGTTGGATCTACCTGTAAGACAATCGATGTTGTTGCATAGCTATCGCCATATTTGCAATTTCGTGCTTACTTTCTTAGTCAAATTTCAGGACAAAAAAGTATAAAACACACAATTTCAGTGCAAAGACAACAATTCATATCTTCCTCCTATGTTTTCCTATATATACATAGAAGATGTAAATTGTTGTGGGAATGCTCTAATAGCATCACTGGCTCAGCTCTCAAGCAATGTGGAATCACAGATAGAAGTCAAGAGAGAAACTGTTGTATCATGGTGGAATCACAATAGCAGTTTCCTTTTTTTTTTTTATAAAAGAGCAGATTCACAGAGGCTGACTTTGTTTTCAAATTGGGATTGTGGGTGGAGCTAAATCTACACATAGGGGAGGCGCTGCAATCAAAATAAATTTGGTAAAGGTCGACACAGTAACACTTAAAAGTGTCTTTTCATTTTCATTACACCAACCATTGTAAAATTAATGTTCAATAATGTTTGTATGTTCATTATCATAATTATTGTTCAGTTTGCAGTGCTCTTGCACACCAGAGAGAGAGAGAGAGAGTCCTCCCTCCATGCAGAGAGATAGTCCTCCCTCCATGCAGAGAGAGAGTCCTCCCTCCATGCAGTGTGACAGCCAGCACCGTCGCGAGTATGTGGCACTGCATCGCTGGCCCCCCACCCATCCGCCCATGGGACCATCTGGGATATCTGTAGCAAATGGTTGTGATATCTCAAATTGAATACAGTTAAGACAGCAATAACCAACCTAGAGGCTGTCCCAGTCCAGGTTATTAGAAGGTAGTCTGGCCACGAGACTAATTAGTTACATCCAGGTGGTTAGAATTTGCTATCCAATGGAGATTCTCATGTAAGAGTTGCTGTTGCCTACAGGGACAAAGCATCGTGTACATACATGTAGGGTATCATACACACACCCACCTAACATGAGGGTGTGGCCATCATGTGGGTGTGGCCACAGTTGTAGTAGGTGTGGTCTGACCACTCCCCCTCCAGAGAACCAGTAGATCGAGTTCATTTTTCATTTACAGTATGACAAACGAAAAGGAAATGAAAAATGATGGGGCGCCCCAAAAGTATGATTGTGATGAGTTATGTATGATGGTTCATTGCAGCAGCTATATAGCTGTGGGTACAAGGGAGAGGGGTTAGCAACATGCATCATATATACACAAAGGGACAATAAGAAGTTAGCAACTGCTGCCTCCTACAGATCAAGACACACAGCTATCTATAAGGAAGGACAGATTACATGCACTCACTCGTGGTTGAGGAGGAGGACATTGTTGCTTATTCCATCAGTGTTTGTGGGATTTGGTGATGTACATCAGTAGATATATGTTCCATGCTTGACTTCAGTATGTGACGTGGTGGATACTCCCTCCAGTGCAGTAGGTCCCCCGGAGCCAGAACCATGTAGTGTGAAGGGTAGGGTTAGGACACATACGTAGTACTACCTCATACATGGAATTACACTACACAAGGCTTGAACTGTATAATTATATATAAAAGCTTATAATTATTTAGAATTAATTATCAGACCACCACAACCGATACGTAGATGTCACCAGCAGTCCCTCTACTGTCAGATGTAATATGGAGTTTTTTCTCTATATAGAAATTCCGCCAGTTGTCATCCAGAGCTAGAACCATGTAGTGGGAGAAATAGATTATTAGGGGGTACATGCATGCATGGGGTTAGGTACTCATGTCATGTAACACACAAGGCTTGTTACTGTATAAGGCTCAAATAAGAATAATTGTCAGACCATAACCGATATAATTATGTAGATTCTTGATAGTGAAATGCCAGTGTGTCGAATAAAAACGAGTTCTTTCTAGAGATTCTGCCAGTTGGTCCCCAAGAGCCAGCTAGAACTCTATAATGCATGTATGACACCAGGGGTAGAGGTTAGGACACAGAGCACACACATGTACACAAGGCTTGCTACGTAACTAGCTGTGTATAAGGCTCAATATTATTTTAAACTTGTTAGACCACAACCGATATGTAGATTCTTGTTTGAAATGCTGTCGATCCAGTGTCGGATATAAACGAGTCTTTTATAGAAGTTCCGCCAGTTGTGTCATCCAGAGCTAGAACCATGTAGTGGGAGAAATAGATTATTAGAGGGTACATGCATGCATGGGGTTAGGTACTCATGTCATGTAACACACAAGGCTTGTTACTGTATAAGGCTCAAATAAGAATAATTATTATTTAGAATATAATTGTCAGACCACCACAAGCGACATGTAGATTCTTGATAGTGAAATGCCACAAGTAGTTCTTCCAGCGTGTCGAATAAACGAGTCTTTCTAGAAATTCTGCCGGTTGGTCCTCCAGAGCTAGAACCATGTAGTGGGAGAATTTGGTTAGAATAGGGTTATAGGAAGTATACTATAGGTACGTCTGAAGCACACAATACATGCAGCTGGTGAGTGGTTCTACAGGGATGCAAGGTTTGAAAGAGACAGACTATAGTAAAGCAGTTGGTTGTTGGGGTAGGACACATCAGTAGTAATCATACATGTACGAATATACACAAGGCTTGATAGAATGGTGTAAGGCTCAATATATTAATCGTTAGACCACAACCGATATATAGGTTCTCGATATGCTGCCAGTATCCAGTGTGTCGGACATAAAAGAGTCTTTTCTATACAAATTCCGCCAGTTGGTCCCCTCCAGAGCAAGAACCATGTAGTGTAAGAAATAGATTAGGACTCATCAATACAGTACCAGGAGTGCCTGATAGTACTCATACATGCTAATATACCAGGCTTGCTTGATAACTATCTAATGCCAAACTACAACCCATAATTATAATAATCATGTAGATTCTTGAAATGTCACCATCTGCAGTGCAGTGTGTCAGATCTGCCAGTTGGTCCCCCAGAGCAAGAACTATGCAGTGCGAGAAATAGATTATTAGGGGGTAGACATTAGTATAGACACGATTAAAGGCTTGATATACAGTACGTATAAGGCTCGTCATAACTATCAGACCACAACCAGTCTGTGCGTGAGTACCACCATCTGCAGTGTTGATAGCCAGTGTCAGTGTCAGTGATGTTAGTAGAAATGTTCCAGACTTGACTTCATAAGTAGTGGATAGACTTCAGTACTTCATATAGTTCAGATAGACTTCATTAGTTCACAATAGTTCAGTAGTGGATAGACTTGACTTCAATATTCCACCCAGTGGTCTCGTGTTGTCAGATCTGTAGAAATAAATCAGCATGTATTATTGAAAAGTTGCACAAGACAGCTCACACACACACACACACACACACACACACACACACACACACACACACACACACACACACACACACACACACACACACACACACACACACACACACACACACACACACACACACACACACACACACACACACACACACACACACACACACACACACACACACACACACACACACACACACACACACACACACACACACACACACACACACACACGTGCATGACTAGACACACGTGCATGGCTAGCTCACTGCGTAGCCAATTCTCACCATTTAATTAGTCAGTGCTCAAGAGCAGATACTGCCGTTTGTTGTGATATACTGCTGTCACAAAAATGAATAAAGATACTGACTACTGTGAGGGGCCCCTCTCTAACAGAATAATGTCTGATATAAATGAGATGACTGCTGAGTGCTTTTTGTTGTTGTTGATCGTTCGGTTTCGAATTTCGTGTTGTGATGAACACTATCTATTTGTGGCTGGGCGTATATAAGAATCGAATCGAATAAGAGCAATTATTGAGCTTTTGTGGACATTTGCAGCTGTGAGAACAAGACAACACGAGGGTTAGCAATAATACATGACCAAGCAACAGCTCTAAACTATTACTGTGTACTGTAAAACATTATTTGGTGACTCCTTGATCCTATAGCTAGCACAGACAGACACAGACACACACAGACACACACCTGCAAGGTTTAGAGGTGGAGTAGCACTTCTTGAGATGTAGAGACATGTTGAAGAGATCACTTCACTTATGTAGAGACTCAGAGATGATGGACAGTCACATTGATACTGCAAACTTGCTGCAAATGTGAGGTTCAGCTTCTGCTTCAGCATTTATATAAATTAGTGCGGATGCGCCATAGATGTATAGGGGTGTGGCTAAATTCTAGGGGAGGGGCTGCGAAGGTGCGCATCAAATAGAATTAGTAAACAAATCTGTTCGAAAACTGTTGGCCGGTGTCATAAAATTTTGGGCCCCCCGGCCTAGAATTTTAAAACTTTGGATCCCCGGGCCTAAAATGTTAACAGTTTAGGCCCCCCAGGGGGTCCAAACTGTTAACATTCTAGGCCCCCCTCTTCTCAGCTATCCTTTTCTGCACGATAGAACAAAGTCAAAGAGATAATTATTATAATATGGTAAGGTTAGCTCTATTAGTTGACAAAGCATCAAAGAGACGCATGCATGCAAAGACTCTGTATCAAAGTAGCAAAAATGTTTGCATTATTATTCTATCATGGAATTCAAAGTGAAGGAAGATTTACCTTTCAAGTTACTCATGCTTTACCTATAAGAGTTAAATGCTTTGATGCAGCTTGGATCTGCCTGTAAGACAATCAATGTTGTTGCATAGCTATCGCCATATTTGCAACTTCGTGCTTGCTTACTTTCTTAGTCAAATTTCAGGACAAAAAAATATAAAACACACAATTTCAGTGCAAAGACAACAATTCATATCTTCCTCCATGTTACATAGAAGATGTAAATTGTTGTGGGGATGCTCCAATAGCATCACTGGCTCAGCTCTCAAGTAATGTGGAATCACAGATAGAAGTCAAGAGAGAAACTGTTGTATCATGGTGGAATCACAATAGCAGTTTCCTTTCGGGACAAGGGTAATAATTATTGGAAAGTCCGGACCAATTCGGGACAGTTGGCACCTATGTGCTTCGTGCTGCATGAGGCCTGATTCATAGAATGACATGGTTCAGTGTGATGGCTGTGAGACCAGTGGTATACTACTGTACATGCATGAAACGTGTGTGTGTGTGAGGATCGAGAGCTGCATTCAGTAACTGGCACTGCATAAACTGTGAAGACCATAGAAGACTGTATTGGTGTATTTTGAGAATGCACTGTCACATAATGTTACCGCTGTTGCGCTGGGGGCCTAAAATGTTAAAATTCTAGGCCCGGGGGGGCCCAATCTCATGGGGCCTAAAATTTTATGACACCGGTACCGCCAAAATGTTAATAATATCCGCTGCTTAAGTATTGCAACACTCTTGCGACCGTATAGTTAACCGAATAGCCGCGGTTGACGCTTTGAAGCGTCAATACGTGAATAGCTGGTAGCCGCGGTTGACGCTTTGAAGCGTCAACCGCACATTACTCTACTCTTAATTAATTTGTGGTGAGCTACAACCTTCCAGAGCTCCACAGCTTTGCAAGGCTTCTCTCGAAGGTCAACAGAAGCCGTACTGAGTCCGATCACCATAGGTTAGCAATCAAAAATTTGCTGAAATTTTCATGTGAAATTTGTATTTCAATATCAATCTCAAAAGTGAACATACATTATAATAAATACAATTACAATTAATTCTATGGTACAACAATGACTAAGAGGCCTCTGTACACAGGGGATGAGGTACTCCTAGGTATCCTGGATAGTAGTCACAGTGAGTAGACCTTCTCAGACCCATATGATGGTGGTGGTTCCATGGCAGATAGCAGTGACGATAGTTTCACAGACCTGCATGAGGAAGAAGGAGTATTACCAACCAAGCAGACCACCTCTAGAATCAATTGTTCTTACACACAGTAGAACATAACCTCCTCAGAGACAAACACCAGCCAACAAGCCAGCCATAAAGAAATTGAATTTTAAATGTACCTTTGTTTGGGGTGGTGCCTAAAAGATCAAAAGATTATCATGCAATCAATACACACACTAAATTGAATAATAACATTCAGCCACATAATTATAATTGAATTGCTATAATAGACAGCAGACTAAAAATTAGGAATGTACAGGCACTAACTCACAAGCCAACAAACCTAAAAAAGTCTATTGAGAATGGCCATACACAAAGTACAGTACATCTCATACAAGGGTGCCAAATAATTATGAATCATGCAACCTTAGACATAATTATGTATAGGCTCCCACAAGCAAACTGACATGCAATGGAACTCATAGGCACATATAAAGCAATTGTGATCCTACAACAAACTGGGAGTTCATAAAAAGATTCAACTTTGGACACAGAAGAATTACAATGCATATCACAGGCAAACACACAAGCCAACTAATCACACAAGCCAACTAATGACAAATTATGACCTAATCCTAGCTGGGGAGCATAACACAACCAACAAGCCTATTATGTTGGGAAGAAAATGTCCTTACACAAGTAAACAGTACACTCATAAGCCCAACAGCCTTTGCTTTCCCCTGAAAAGGTCAGAACATTATTATGCAATCAACCTCTGTACAAGTCATGTACAGTGAGCCTAATAGTAGTGAGCCTAATTGATTAGTAGCCTAATTGAATTGTAACCTTGGAAGCAAGCAGAAACTTCACACAAGCCTAGGCACAAGAATTAACTTTTGGCAGCACTGATAATGTAAATTGTTAGCAACATAAAGTATCATGCCACAGGCACACACAGGGGGCACACACGCACGCACGGGCGGGCACGCACACACACACACACACACACACACACACACACGCACACACGCGGGCACCAATAGTGAGTACACATGCAGCTATTAACAGAATACATTGTGGATGAGACCAACAGATAGCTAAGCATAACACCTTTACATTGCAACACTGCTGAGCGTACATATTATAGGCTTCTGTATTTTAAACTCGGGCTTCAACACACTGCTGGTGCAAGTATAGTTTACAAGCTACGTAGGTAAGCGTATAGTATTATCAGCTAAAAACATACGCACACAAAGCTTACCTCTAAAGTAATCTCTCGCTCTGTCCTTGGCTGGTTGACTCTTCGACTGTTCAGATAGAACTACAAGGTAGCTTGAAGAGAACTGTTACTGTTACTAAGGGGTGCATCTTTCTTTGCCACACTGAAACAAATAAATTGAATATCAAACAATGTACACTACACTCTAAAAACAGGCTCTAAACTAACTCAGCTTCTACACCAGTATACTTTACACACTCATAAGCTATCTAGGCAAGTGCATAAGCATATTAAATCAGCTCAGAGGCTTCTGAAGGCTTATACTAGCTACATAATCCTTGCTATATACGCACACAAAGCTTACCTCTGAAGTGATCCCTTGCTCTGGCCCTTGGCTGGTTGACTGTTTCGTTGGAAACCAGGAGATCCTGACACAGTAACTACTGTAGACTACTTTAGTAAGAAGTTGAATAAAGAAAACTGTCACTGTTTCCAAGTTATGCATCTTTCTTTGCTAGAGGCAAATGCTGAAAAAGAGAAAATAATTTGAATATCAAACGTTGTCGACTACACTCTAAAAACAGGCTCTAAACTCACAAAGCTACTCTTCCAGTATATTTCACACACTCAGAGGCTATCTAGGTAGGTGGACAAGCATATTAAATCAGCTCAAAAGGCTTCTAAAGGCTGAACTAGGAAAATGATGATCGCTATACACACACAGAGCTTACTTGTGAAATGATCCTTCGCTGGGGCCTTGGCTGGTATACTCCTCCGTTCAAAACTTAGAGATCCTGGCAGAGTAGCTATTCTAGACTAGTTTGCAACAAAGTTGCCTGCAGAAAACTACTACTACTTCTTAGCTACGCATCTTTCTTTGCTAAGAGCTGATAATGAAAGTAATTTAAAATTAATTAGATTTTGGTTCCACGGTGGGCGGTACTACGTATGAAATCATAACCGCGGCTATTCGGTTAATGGACAAAATGTAAGCTTTAAAGCACCAGAAAACACATGGATAGGAGAATATAAAACCAGTTATGGTAGGTAGGATTTGAAGGATACCCTTGCTGGCATACATAGAAGGGATAATGATGAGACAACAGGCAGGCTTTAATCAATTACCTCAGTAGATAGCAAACACATTAAAATCGAGACAGCAATCAAAATCCATGGCGTATGCAATTGCCACGCCAATTTTTGTAACTTATTATCAATTGAAAACAACGTTGTCATGTATACTATGCATATCGTATAGTGGGTAATCATAACGGCGAGTAAAAATATTTGTTATTTTTGTGGGGAATCTTCATGGCCTACACGAAATTTTCACCTACGAAAACGTAGGTATGCTTATACAGTAACGCATACTATACTCGCGAAAATCACCATTTCCCATTCAGTGAAACGAATCTCACGAACATTTACCCACTATGATTATATGGTAGTAAGACTTTTGCTCAGAAGTAGAGATACAAAAACCTGTTCACATTTCTTAAGCTCAGATGGCACCAATGCAAAACTGTGAAAATACTTTCAATGTAAGTACAACCAGAAGTCTCGAGGTCAGCTGCGCGTTTACCTCCTCAAGAGAAGGCCACACACAGATTGAAGCCAGTACAAGAGCACTGACTTACACTTGTACCTCTGCTTCAGAGCAAAATGAGCAAAAATAAAATTGCTTCTCCTCCAAACACTTCAAGCTTTTTAAACTAGTCCGCCAATTCTTAATTTCATGAAAACATTCTCCCTTAGGTATTACAATAGAGATATAATAATACAGTCCTACACTTTGCCCACTTTATGTGTTACCTCATTGAAATCAATTTAGCATTATTATAAATTAGGTATGGGCAAAGTGTAGTATCTGTTGTAATTTGTTTCACCTTATAATTATCACGGAGCTCAGACAATGGAAGATACCAGACTTGAGTTTCATTCTGATTTCTGTCACAGATCTTGATCCTTTGATATCGTAGAAACGGAACTTGCACGCATGCAGCAGTAATTCAGTCTGCAGATGTGATGCATGTGTAGTCAGGGGGAATCAAAGTGATAAGAACACATGCATGTTCAATGCTGTTAACAAGGTGCAACAGAGAATTTCCTAACAGCAAAACCACAATAGATAATGATTTCTTAAGCCTAAACTTGCACCAAGCAAGAGTACTCAACAAAACAGCCCCTATAAAGGCCACCTCTGTATAATGACCAAAACATTGCTCCACAAATGTGTTCAGTGCAAGCATTCTTCATGCAGATAATCTTGTACAGCTAAGGTCCTAGACTTCATCACATAATTGTTCAATGGTTTAGGTATCCTGACAATCCCTTTATGGGTGTTACAAATGTTCACAGTGTTTATAATTCATGATTTACTGGTTTTCAGGTACACTTTTGGTTAGAGTAATAACTTTTGAAAAATTAATAGCTTAGCTTTCAAATTTCTGTAGTAAGTTTACAGATAAATGGGCTACATTTTGATACCAAGAACATCCTATATGCTTATTCCATTGCTGAGATAACACTGAAAAGCTACATAATTTACTATTTTCTACTGTTTTGATGACATCGCAGCTGCAAACCACAAACCAGTGATGCTTTAATCAACCACAAACGTAATTAAAAGTGGGCGGACAGTTATTGTACGCCCACTTACATTACATGTTAATTTGAGTGTCATTGATTTGTGGTTAGCAGCTTGTGATGTCATCAAAACAGTAGAAAATAGTAGAATATGTAGTTTTTCAGTGATATTCAACAATGGAATAAGCATAGAGGATGTTCTTGGTATCAAAATGTAGCCCATTTATTTGTAAACTTACCAGAGAACTTTTAACGCTAAGCTATAAAATTTTCAGAAGATATTACTCTAACCAAAAGTGTACCTAAAAACCGGTAAATGATGAATTATAGACACTGTGAGCATATGTAAGACCCATAAAGGGATGGTCAGGATACCTAAACCATTAATCTATTGTGTGATAAAAGTCCAAGACCTTAGCTGTTTAAGGTTAGTGTTTTATTACTCTAACCGGTTACCCACTATAACAATTTGCTGTTGTTCTATTAATCACCACAAACCCACCACCTTATGTTTCAATGGAAACATTTTTGATACGTTGTAGTTCAGTCATTCATCTACACACGGGTATCAACACCATTTCTTAGAAATGCTCCAATCAAAAGATATTTACATTTAAGTACAACTACTCACACATTTGTGGTAATCTACTCTCTAGACTAAATGAACTGTACATACTATAAGCTTTTCAACACTGCTATCACAGGTTTGGTTTGGCCCTAACGATATACTACATGGTACTCTTCTTTTGCAAGTGAAAGTCTGCAATCCACTGTGTGTATGGATGTGATGACTGAGAGGTGTAATGACTAGGACAGAATAGGTGTGGCTTAGTAGATTAGATGATAGATTAGGCATGGGTTCGATTCCCTTGGGGGACTTTTCTTACATTTTTTTAATAATTTCTCTAATACTACATACTTCCTCTCAAGTCATAGAATCAAGTTGGGGCATCGCCCGCTTTCACGGAAACCAGGCAACAACATTAATTTTTTTGTAGAAGTGGCCAAAATAGTTCAACTAACACTAAAAGTATTTTGATCATATCTAACAATCTAATAGTGGTTTTGCTGTGGCATGCACTCTGTTGCAAGTCACTGTATACATTTCCCACTCTGCACAAAACCCACAAGTGTGTGACTGAGGCAAAACAGTTGGTAAACCACAGACATAAGACACTGCCTACTTCTCACAACATGAGTAACAACTGTAGCTAGAGAATAAAGGACTGCAAGCCTCTCTGTACCAGCTATCCTCTCTGTACCAGCAATTCAAGCCTCTCTGCACCAGATACCCTTGATATTGTAAGCAATTCCTATACTAGGTTTGTGAGCTACTACTACTAGTCACACAGACTGAATGTCTGGAGCTATAAGAGAGAAACTGTCTCCTCAGCGTCGGGGCAAGGTACTTTAGATAGTTCTATATAGTTTTTTTACATGTATACTGGAAAATACCCTCTAGACCTACTTTGAGTGTAACCAGTAATATATTCCCCATACATGCACCCAGCAATACTATGTTCACCTGATGGGATGTTGTGGGGGGGGGGGGGGGCTGCATGGGGTAACTGGATTAAGACTCTCATGCAGGGGGGTGGAGTCTTGTACACCCTTGCAGCTGGAAGGCCTGGGAGAGAAAAAAAGGATGAAATGTGAAGACATCTGCAGAACAACAATTAACGTTGTTAGCATGCATGATTGCTGAATACACTGTATATAGTTTATACAATTAATTTTAATTATACTGAATATAAATGTTTCCTCACTAGTGTAGCGCCTCCATGATTATGCAGCCAGTCAGTGACATCAATCTCGCTCGCTGGTTTGTGTTGTCACTAAGAGTTGAGACATCTGCAAAACAGCAAAACAGGCAATAATTGTTAGCTGGTTGCAGAATACAGACTGCAGAATTATTAATGCACAGAATAATATTATTGTGACAATGACCTAACAGCAAAACTCATGCTTGCGCTTACTAGTTATACATATATACAACTATAGGATTTTATTATACACAGCAATCCACTTACCATCAGTTGCTTGGGTGGTTGGAAAGACACTATTTTCCTCTGGTGAGTTTCTTCATCCTCCACGAGGAGGTTGCGCAATCAGTAGATCTACGCATGTGCAGAAATAGTGAGCCCCACCCCCCTTCTTGTTTTTGCACACATGGACTGTTTCCCATGTTTAATATAGCTATGGCAGCTAGCTGTGGGCCTCAAGGATCCCACTTCTGTACAAGCCAACTCCTGGAAGGAGGAGTAGGTATAATGTTTGCATTCCCAAGTTTATGTTCATTTTTTATTCTGGTTCTCAATAACATTGCTGCTGAATTATTAGCAAGAGCGGGTGCATGTGATACACAACTGTTACAAGACTAATAGTTGATGGTTTCAAATGTTCAAGACTATGGACTTCAGAGAACTGATCTCTCGTTCCCTCGTGACATCCCAGCAGCTGGCTATCTTGTTAACTGCGACTTCTCTTTAGTTTACCTGAGAGAGAGAGAGAGAGAGAGAGAGAGGTTATCATGCAAACAATGTAGGAGGAGGGTCTAATGTGTATAATAATCAATTTTCAGTTAATAAAGGTATTGACTAAATATTGACCAGGTGCATGTTTCCTTTACCATTCAATCAATGGGTATCCCAACTCTTTGAAATCGGATGTTCGTAGTACAACCTAAAATTTAGCTATAAAATTCTGAAAAGTACATGCACCCATTTATACTGAATAATTATATAGCCCAAGCTATGGACAATTTGGGCCTGACCGATCTAAAAACACCATTATTGGACGTTCCAAACAAATATACTGTGTTTGGTCCTGCTTGGTCTAAATACAGTTACCATAAGACCTCAATTTAATTAAAGTGACACTTTTAAATTGGAGGTAGGTACACCTAGTACCAAGAATAGAGAGAGTATCGAACGTAGGCATACTGTGTATCGAAAGTAGATGTCATCACCCACACTTGGATTGTCAAATTTCCCCGTATGTCCCGAGGGGGGGGGGGTAGTGGGGCAACACCAGAGGAGGTCTGACATGCGTGCACGAATCACTATATAGTTCAGTGCATTGTGGTCACGTGATATGTCCAGGCCAAATGCACTAGCACTTGTAGTGATTCCTGCACGCATGTCGGACCTCCCCGACCTCTGGGGCAACACATTGATGATAGGTGCACTACAACAAAGGGAGCTAGAGAGCTAGTCTATAGATAGAGTATCTGGGTCCACTCAATAAGACATGACACTACTCACCCTAGCATTGTCCAGCTCCCTCTGCAGACTAGCCACCATATCCACCAGCAGCAGCACTTAGTCAGGATGCCTTGAGACAGTCACTCTCTGGCTAGCTCTCTCTCTTCACTGCTTGTAGCCTTGTGTGCATGGAGCCATCTCTGTTAGAAACTGGGATCTATATACTGAGCTATATATACTGTTTCAATGCTGCCTAGCTGTGAAGCTCTTAGTCTAGTCAGAGTCCAGTCTACGGTAGCTATACAGTCGAATGGCCAAGGCAAAATTTACCTCACGAACCGGAAGTACTTCCTGTTGTCTATCTGGATCTGCGGTTTCAAGCTCAATTTCTGCACTAACTTTAGCTCAGTGTAACTTTTTATTCCTTGCATGTATACAATATATATTTGCATCTTCTTTATTGTTATTGCATCCTCTTCATAACAATATGTATATCACAATTTTAACACAGAGTCTTGCTTTACAACGAGAGCTTTTTGTGCAGCCACCAAATCTTGCGGTTTTGACCTACCTGCACATTAGCCGATGTAAAAAACGGTTCCGCACTCCCTCCCAGCTCCAAAGTTTGCATATCAATAGTTTAAAGGCTGATGCCGAATATTTCCAAAAAACTGGACTGTTCTACTGGATATTCATTACGGTAGAGCATGTCAAAGTGGGCGTACTTCACACACCAACCACATGGTGTTACTAGTTGAGCCACTTGTCTGAGTTCTGGCAAGGTATAAAGACAATGCACATACATCAACAAACTTATATCATCTATTCTACAACACACTAAATTAATAGAATGATCATGAAATTGCTAGAAGAAAGTTACGTCATGTAAGTTCAGCAGTACATTCAGGCCGATATGCACCGATTGTGCAAACAATGCATGCATGTGCTCTCTCTGTGTAAGAAAACTAGAGAGACCTCTCCAAATTTTTCCACCCCAAATCCTGGAAGTGCTGCAGCAACTCCAAGCTGCTGAGTCGTTTCTCGATATACAACCTGAAAACTATAGTTGCTTGCTTTGTAGGAAGAATGTTATATATAGCGTCTCACCTATAGATGCATGGAGAAAGAATAAGGTATTGTCAAACTGTTATAATTCATTGTACAATATTTATTCAAATTACAGCACCACAAAATTAGTAGCTATGATTTTCTAGTGGCTCATAATTTGCACAAAATAGAATTCTAGTTTTTTGGTGCTTACTAATAGTCTAAGAGTGGCGCTTAACGTCAAGTAATGGAAGCTGTTCACTGTATAACCACCTTGATTTCAGGCCGCGTTTTTAAGCGCCAGTAATACAAGCACCCATTCTGGAATTGTATTACAGCACTCAATCGCAATTATTATTTGAACTAGGCACTTCTATTTAGGGTGGTGCTGTATTAAAATTAGCACAATTTCCTCCAATTTATGCTACTCTTTTTTAATGGTATACTATAATTAAAACAGTCGATCATTACTAC